>NW_020957604.1:3685-24955 GCF_003031625.1 Empidonax traillii | reverse complement strand
GAAGTTTATATCAAAAAGTTTGTGTCCTAGTTATTTTTAAAGTATGTAGGACAACACACACAAAAAGTCTCAACCCTTATCTATAGCTTGTCATTAGCTGACAAGATGACAAGATCAGCATTTGCTAAGGATTAACAAGAAGAATTATCTGTGCAGTACATTATCATCATGCAAAAAAAAAAAAAATTCAATAGCACTCAATATATTTTAAATATTACCAGAAAAACATGAGTGGGCTCAGGATATCATGGCAGGTAAACATAACCATCACATAATGGAGATGAGTTGTGTGTTTAGTTTCAGTTCAGATATACCAAAAAAGCAAAGAAATAAAAGTTAAAGCAGAGCTTTAACTGATGCCAGTTCATGGTTTCTTGTGATGCTGTTATCCTTTATCAGCCATACATTAGCTGGAGAGATCATTCTGATCTGAAAATCCAGAACCTTTTCACAGATTCTCAACTCCTGCACAGCACAGACTCAAGAGCCTCCAGCCCATTCTTAGATTAGCCAGGTTGAACCCATTACATAAAATGCTGTTGAAATAGCTCTAGTTTGAAAACAAACCATTACTTTTGTTAGCCTGCAGTTGCCTTTCCAGACCACCTAAAACCACATGACATGCAAGACCCATCTACAGTGGGCAAATCATGGGTCAGAGTGCAACTTAGTGTATCTATAGCCAGAGGGAACTCTTGGCATTTGATTTACCCCCTTCATTATGTCAAACACCAGTCTTCAAGCACAGGTTTAGCATTAACTTTTGCTGCTGAAAAGTCAATTTTTGCATGAAGGCGCAGGTGGTTTAATATTCATAGCATAAATAAAGTAAACCCAAGAAAGCAAAGCCACTTAGGCACTCTGGGAAGCAAATTCCCTGTGGTGAGCTCAGACTTGGTCACTGGGCTATCTTCACTCCCTCTGTGTTTGCTATGTTCCTAAATTTCAGTTAGACTTAATAAACAACAGGTCTCCATTATTATTTCACCAGCTTTAGCAGAAGGGTTGAACCAGATGATCTCCAGAGGCCCCTTCCAACCCCAACCATTTTGTGATTCTGTCATTAAGCCAAGGTAATAAAAAAAAAGGAGGCTTCAACAGCAATTAAGTTAAGCCTCTTCTGTCAAATTTGACATATTTCAGGCATCAGCATAGAAACAAGGTTATCTAGGAAACAAATTTCTCCCTATAATATTGCAGCATGTCACTCCCAGCTTGATACCCCATCTCCTGCCCGGCTGCACTGGGGCAGGTTCCGCCAACCCAGCCAGCCTCCCACCTTCTCCTGGCTGAGGGAAAACTGCAAGAAGAGCAGCCAGGTGCCATATAAAAAAAGTTGCTACACAGACAAAAGTTCAAAAATATGTCAACCCTCTCCCAGTCACCCCAGACTCCCCCTCGCTGTGAAGAGCAAAAGCTTCCCCAACAAACACTATGAAAGCTCAAAGCCCAAACCACAACCAGTAAATCACCCCACAAGCCCCAAAATTCTGGTTTCCAAGCACCAACCTCAAAAAGCCCAAAACCACTGGGGACACAGGAAGGTTTAGTTCTTGTTTCTGTCTTGCTCCAGCTCAAACACTTTTTTTTTTTTTTCATGGGTTTTTGGTTACTTCCCTCACTTCAGAAACAGCCTAAAGCCCCCCACCACTCTACTCTTCCCTCCTGCTGGGAGTTTTATAAACTCAAACCACCTGAACCTGGGGAGGAGCTGGTCTGAAGGTTCAAAACACTGTCAGGTGGAAGGGGTTTTCTTTATTATAGTAAATGGTTTTTGTCTATAGTAAATCCCAGTGACAAGGCACACCCAGGCTGATTTGGGAAATGGGCCAGGGTGGTTGTGCTGTGTGCCAGGGAACCCTGAAGGGAGTTCTGCTGTGAGCTCAATGCCTCTCCTGGCTGTGAAATGTTTCCAGACACCCAGATCTGCCTGGGCGCTCCAGTGCACAGCAAATGCACATCCTGGCATAGCCCAGCACCTCTTTTGGAAAAGAAGCTTTGGCTGGTGCCTCTGCCAAAGGAAAATGCAAGAGGCCAGATCAGCTCTGCAGTGTTGAATTTCTGGTCTTTGTAACTCCAGGTGCTACCCTGAAAATAGCACTTTAAAGTCCTCTAACTCTGCCTCAGCCTCCGCTGCAGAGCAAATCTCAGCTCTTACATTACACCAGGGGATTGACCAAATAGCTTATTTGCAAACCCGTGTTTTTGCTTCCACTTTATCACAAAGAAAGTCAGTGGTGGAAAAAAAACCCATTAACAAATTGAGAGGTTTCTTCGCTGCTTGTCCCCTGCAGTGTGAACCCTTATAATGGATTCACTCTATGATATTAAATTATACTTCAGTTTATTACTTCTAAAATGCCCTGGATTCTGCAGGGGCATGGTGTGGCTTCCACACACCTATTTTAGCATGCTTGGAGATCCTCAGGTTAGAGGTGCTACATAAGGAAATTTAGTTATGGATGAAATACACTGCTGTGCAGTACTATAGCCTAGAGTTCACAGGCAAATCTTTGAAAAGATAAAGCAGGCAGACAGCAACAATTTTTGCCTTAGGTATGTTCATGAAAAAAGCCACCCTCAACCAACCAAAAAAAATATCATAAAGCAATACAAAAGAAATCCTTAAAGAGGTGGAAATGAGAGACTGGGGAAAATTCTCACACTGGAACAAAAAAAAAAAAGTGAGAATTATCCTGATTATGGGATATAGAGCAGCCAATATTCCCTGATACCATCACTTTAACAATACCTTAAGATTTAACTCCTTGTCACAGCTTGTGGGCTTTGTCATTATTTAAGAAAAACCCTCTCTTCCACACCTCATCTCCCTGCTTGCAGGGCTGGGCAGGGAGCTGCGAACAGAGCCCTGTGTGCTGGAAATAGTTTCTGAGTAAGGAATTAGTGCATGAAATGAGCATGGAAAAAAAAAAAATCATATACTGTTCTGCCTTTGCTTCAAAACAGGTTGGTTGATTGACAGCAAACCCTATATAATAGTTCCTTCCAGGCAGATGGCAAGATCATGATTTGCTCTTCAGCTGCAATTTTCTGCTGCCTCTCACAACCAACCCAGCTCCATGATCTGCCAATGAGAGGGGTCTGGGCTGCCTTATATGTGTTTTACAACGCTCACATCAAAGCTTATGGATTAATATTGTGACTAGTTATTGTATTCCATTTTGTGAAAATTTGCCTTGAATTTGCCTCCAACGTCTCCTGGCTGATGGTGTGCAGATAATAGCTTCAGAAATCCACACAAAAGCAACTTGTAAATCCCTGCACCACCCCTGACAGACAATACTCCTTTGAGCGGTTGCGTAGGTGTTGAAAATCTTGCCATACATCTCGAGCTCTCTCAGCACATATTGTTTTTAGGCTGCCATCTGCTAATGCACAGTCCCACCCTAAGAGAAATGCAGGAATGCTCCAGTCTCCGGGCTGTTCTGCTTACAGATTTACTCTTTTATTTCTTGCAGTTCCCAGCACTCAGATTCTGTCATTCTTAGCCCTGACTGCAGCTACAAAGTTCAAGAGACCCTCACACCGCTGTTAATTTTCAGTGATAAGGAGCATTTACTGGACATGTACCCAGGCATCTGCTTTAATGAACCAAAGCAGTGCTTTGTGGTGTCCCTGGAAGTGGATTCATCTGTATTTGTGTCAGCTGGTGCTCACGTAGAGAGGTGCTGGGACCATCAGGAACTTTGGAAGCACTCACTTCCAGGGCATGCACACTAAAAGGACATGTATTAAGTTTGTGGCAAGAGAAGGAGGCAACTCCCAAAGACATAATGTGGGCAACATCTTGAGCAAAGCAAGCCATGCACATCCCAGTGCAGGATGTCGGGATCTAATTATCACAGTAAATAAGGAGTGATGAACATTATACTTGACTGATTGTCCTCTTCACTGAAACTGTCAGCACTACTCTTTTCCTTGCTGCTGATTTTGCTTCTCTACAAAGAACATTAGCAAAATTTATAGATGATATGTAATTCTTTTTGTTGTTGTTAGGAAACAAATTTATAGCAGCGAATTCACCTTAAGCTTCCTGCGCAGGATCCATCACTAAAATACGTTGGAAGCTACAAATTTAACTCTAGGAAACTGAAGAGTATATTATCACTTGCCAACTGACATTTATCTGTTTTGATCCTTTTTTTATATTCCTCTTCTCCCACACATCCCTTACTATCCCACCTTCTTCTCAGGTTTTCAAAGATTTTGTTGTCATTTGCTCCTAAATAAAATCCAAGAATCTTTTGTCATGGCAGGCTCTGTACATCAAATTGTTGTTAATGTCACACCCTGACTTCTGTGCACCAAGCATGGAAGTCAGAATAAGGAATCATGTACAACAACATAGAATTCCTTCTTGTTTTTCTTTCAAAGCAAGAAAGTGAATAAAAGAAGACCAAGAAAACAAAATAGAGATGGCAAAAATGAAAATATAAAGGGCTGGATGTTCAAAGGAGATAAAACAAGCAGTTTTGTTTTCTTTCCCAGCTTGTACAGCAATCCCCTCTTTCATTCCCTAAAATCTACAGAAATGGTTTGGTAGACTGAAGTTATGTTTTCCTTGATTTCAGTAATCAAGGTAAGTCAGGACAACCTCTTCCATTGAAAATAGAATTCTTTTTACATCTAAGAAACAACAGTAGTGTTTGTGTCTTCTGCCTCTGCTCCAGCAAAAGATTGCAGCTGCCTTTTTGCAAGCTTTTAGTTGCTAGAGATATAAACACTCTCTTCAGAGTATGACAGATGAATTCTCCTGCAGTGAAATAAGATACCTTTCAGAGAGCCTGAAAGCAACTAATAGATTTCCAGGAAAATGCTGAAAATTGGCTTAATGTTGCATAAATAGAGATATTTATGCAACCTGGAATGAAACTCTACCACAAGTAGAAGGCTAGGCCCTACTTATGATACCAAATCCTTCTTCTGCCAGTTTGCACAGATCTTTAATGGGCACGGGGTCATTTGCTGCCCTTCTGAATCTCCCCTGATACAGTCATCATTGTTAAATTTTAAATATGAATCATTTTCCAGGCAGCCTAATATCCAGTTGGCTCCTCCTCCCATTTTCCCACAGGGGTCTGAAAAATGTTAAACTGTTCTCTTCACAATTAAATTCATGAAACACTTAAATTCTATGGCAGGCAGACACCAAGGAACAGGAAAATCATTTCATCTCATAATGTTTTAGAGCCCCTAGGCAAATGTAAACACTGTATGCTGTGATAGAGGAAGGATTTATTGCTGCTGCTGAACAGAGAATCTGCTGATTTATTTGTAATTCCAGTAGATTTTTGAGGGTAATTTATTTATTACAGAATTTTGGTGAAATGATTATTTAGGAAGTTCGAACACACCAGGCCCATCTGTGTGGAGATGCATTTTAAACAAAAAGACACAGAACCAAATCAATCTGTATTGAACTAACACTGGCCTGTAATAGGGAATCATTACTGCACTCACTCTCCTGCCAGAGCATAGAAGGGGTTTGAGCTCTCATGTATCACAGGTTCTGGAGGCCAAGGGACATTTGATAGGCCACCAGCGCAGGTGCTGCTGGAGACACCTTAAGCTGAGGCAGGGAAGTATCTAAGTCACCATTATATTCTTGTAAATGTGTTACCCCAGATTAGTTTAAATTCATTCCTCAGCATCTCTCAGCTCTGCTCCCAAGGGTTGTTTTAAGCATTCATTTCTATACATCTCAGAATGCCAAAGGTCACCATTGTGAGTCAGTACATCTCTGTCAGTATATCAAATTCAGAGAATCATTGGTAAAAATAGGACTTTGTGTGATGCCACTCACTTGTACAGCAAGCACTTGGCTCTCTGCTGGAGCCTCCTCTGCCTCAGCAGCGTTGGGCAGCCCTGGGAGCTGCCTGGGGAACTGCAGGAGGGTAAATTGAGTTTTGGGGCAGAGACTGAGACATGAGTCTGCAACAGTGCTCAGCAGTGGATGTGCCTGTAGGAACAGCCATCCGCACACTCCCTGTCTGCTCTGTGGATATTCCAGTTCCAGAAATGGTCTGATTATCTTGTGTCCTCCTTTCTCTTCTTTCCAACCCGCTGGCTCCTATTGCAATCCAGGGGTCAATACTTTGGGAAGAAGCCACCTCCTGTACAGCTGCATCTGTAACATCCAGCATGAGCAGGCTGAGCTGTGACCACAGCCTGTGGCAATGCCACAGCACTGCTCAGGAAAATCATAAAGAGCCTGGATCTGATCATCACCTTATCTGACAGTTCATCACCCAAGTCTCCACTGAAAGGTGTCTGTGTATTACTAAGAACCCAAAATCCTTTTTGTTATCTTCTTACCCTCCAAGCTTATTTAGAGAGCTGAAGTAGACAGGAGACGTCTTTAAACAAAAGCATAATTTCAGAATTTCTCTTCAAAGATGCCACAGAAATCACTCCAGAATATCTGTCAGGCTGGCATTCCCCTGAGACTGCTTTAGCTCTTTGCTCTGGCTAACTTGAAGTGAGAACTTGAACCATATCTCAGATAAGTGCTGTAGAGAATCAATTTTCAATTTCCTGCTGAACTTCAGATATATATTCAAATCCTCAGTACTTCTGGCATCTGGAAAGAAACCAACAATAAAATCAAATGGTCAAGCTACTCATCCGATGAGGGGAAAATCTGCAATGAATCAAGCAAACAGGAGACTCAGACATGGGCCTGAATGGTAAATTTTCTCAGCACCAGTGTAAAATCAGTGCCATTATCTCATTGTCTTCTTGACAAAAAAAAAAAAATGCCCAGCAACTCAATGCCAATTTTGTCTAAACCAGAATATTTCTGCAGAATTCACAGTTCATTTTAAAGTAGTCTAATTTTTTAGTGGAAGGGAAAAAATAGATGTAGTTCATCATGAGGTTGAAATCAGTGACTTAATTAGAAACAAGGTTTAGCCAAAGAAGGAGAACCTCTGTTCTCACAAGAGAGACACAGGAGAAATGCTGATCTTTCTCAAGGTAATGAGTGTTTTGTCACTTTTCATGGTCAGACTTTTATCCTAATAACACCCTCTACACCTCACCGTGTGCTGTGATTAGGATGCACGTCTTTCAGCTCAGCACTCCGCAGGTTTGCCTTTATTTTTCTCGATCTTCAGTGTCCTTAATAATAAGTAAATAAGTTAACACAACAGCCCCTGAAGAAAATTCATGCTTTAAACAAGGCCATTGGAAAGATTCATGTGAAAAGCCCTACAGCACTCTTGGCTGAGGTTTTATCTGAACAAAATTTCAACAAACAGACCAATGTTTCCTAAGAATGTTAAAATGTTATCAAGTGGGAAACAATGCTCCCTGGCACAGCATCCAGGCAGACCAGGCAATGCATCTTTTTGTATTCAGAAGGCAAAATGTTAATTATGGTCATGCAAAATCACAGTTGTGAGGATGTGTTAAACTGGAACACACAAGCTAGGAAGGATGATAGCAGAAAAATCACAGCACCTCTAGCTGTCCCGCAGTTTTGCAAGGTGTTGCTGCTTTAAGGGAATCAGAACAATAAAATGCCTCCCTCCCCTTTACCAGCTGTTGTTAGGCTGTTTCTGAGAGTACCTGATGGGAAGATGAAACAAATATTTTTATCTACAAAGCTCTGAATGTAGGAACTTGTAAAGCACTTCTTTGAAGTCGGAGTCATTGCAAACTGAAGAGGTAAAGCCATGCAAACAGCATTAAACTGGTGTCTCTGGGAGGTTTTATTCCCAGCTAACCTGCTCCCACAGTTTGTCCAGACAGATGACATGCTGGGAGCCTTCTCCAATTTGCAACGAGCCATCAGCATCTTGCAAAGAGAAAACAAAGAGAAATGACAACAAGGTATCAAAAATAAGCATTTCTCGATGCCACTGTTCAGGAGGGGAGCAGCAAACAAAATAACAGGCAGGCTGGTGACACCTGCAGAGTTTCTGGGTTTTCAAAGGTGTGAGAGCAGAATTGGAAAAATTAATTGGGTTCCAGTTTTATCCTCTCTCTGTGGAAATGCATGAGAAACTATGGGCAAAAATGCCAATAGCTGTAATAGTAATTATAATAATAAATATGACAGGAACTGCCTGAAAAGTATTAATTTGCAAAGTTAGGCTTTTTCAAAACTCCTGCTTGAGGGACCGTTGGAGGCTGTTTCTTGCAGAATGACAGAACATGCCTTTTTAGAAGGATTTAGGCACATCCTCCTGTGTGGTATGCCTTTCAAGGCAGAACAGCAAGGCTCCATATTTGTGTAAATCTGAGGGAAAGATCAGCTCTGTCCAAGGAAAAGCACTGACTGTGCTGTAGTGCTTTGCCAGCTCTGTGTGCCCTGCCCATCACTTCCCCTGGGCTTTCAGGTCAGATGGTGCCAGTGCAAATGCAAGGAGAGGAGTTGTTTTCCATGGCCAAGACTGAGACAACAGGGAGGATGCCCATCAGTGCTTAAGTCTGGCTTGGCTTAGCCCTCAGGGCATCACCGTGGCCAGGCTGGACAGGGCTTTGAGCAAGCTGGTCTAGTAGAAGGTATCTCTGTCCATGGCAGGAGGGTTGAAATTAGATGATCTTCTAAGCCAAGAAGTTCTATGATTTTTTTCCACAGAAGGGGCTCAGAAAGCTGCACTTTAATTCCACTCTTGTGGAAATCAATAGTAAAGTTCCCATTGCTTTGAAGAGCTGGATCTGCAGCAGTGCTCTGCAAAATCCCACCCTAGTGTTGAAGTGCCTTCACCTGCCTTGAAAACTGTGAGTCCCACACCTGAGTTCAAAATGTCCTTCTTCAGTAAGGGGTGGCAGTATTGACACAGGAGAAGACTCCTGGATGGCCTTCCAAGGAAAGTTGGTGTGGGTGGGCTCAGCCACCTCTTCATTTGGAGAAATACACAGTCTGTGTATCACAGCACGAGCCATTGGGAGGGGTTCAGGCACTACATGCACCTTAGGTTGTAACTGGATGGCAAAATATCTCCACAGCAGAGATCTTCTGGTGCATTAGTTCCACAGGTACTGGCATGGGGGGATTGATGTATTTAAGAGAACAAATCTAATTCAAAGTCATTTGGCTCTAAGGGTAATTTAACCATCCTGGTGTTGCTGAGTGATTATGTGTGTTTGAAAGAGAGAAAAGCAAATACCCAAAGGCTTCTTGTTTATGATGTTGCAATTTCAAGAAGTTTCTTCAGAGCAGAGCAGGGTGCTGATAGCACAGGAGATGATCCAGCCTGATAGCACTATCAGCACCTGAGGAGCAATAACCGACCTGCTCCACGTTTACTGAACCCACCAAGCACTCTGCATTGTGTTTACCTAATGATTAAATGGAATGACTTTCTTTTAATCAGTATGTCAGCTTGAGAAGCAGTAATGAAATTAGTCAGGGGTGATCACAGGCTCCTGAGCCAAAAGGGGCATTTCATCACAACTTCTGAAATCCGTAACGTTGCTGTGCCATGGCAGGTCTTTGTGGGATGCTGGCTTCCTTACTCAGACCTAGATTGTCCAAAATTAAAGCAGATGCCCTGTTTCTGTATTTTATTTTATCTATTCTCTTAGCTTGCAAGTTCACCCGAAGATTTTTCTTTCCTTAAAGAATTCCACGTCTTAATCATTTGTTCATGTCACATGGATGATATCTGACAGTTTATCCCAGTTATTATCAATAACTATTAATGACCCTGCTGTAACAATGAAGCTGCATCAGCTCGTAGTCTTACTTGCATTCATCTTATTTTTCATTTAATTATGGAAATCAGAATGCTTCTCTCACAGGCAAGCTTGCTTGCTTAAAAGGGCAGTTGACTGCTTTTTGAAATGTGGCACATTACAATATTTAGCTACTGTTGTCAAGATGTGGAATATATCACGTGTTTCCTCAATCCTCAGATATAAGTTATTGTCACTCCCAGGGAAGCTGCAGCATCTAAAGTTTTAGATGCACACAAATCCAAATTGAATGAAGTCATGTTTTTTCAATTCTGAGGAGGTTTAACAAATTCATGTAGACACTAATGGGTATTACTGGGCTTATGGAGGGTCATGGAAAATTAGGCTGGCTTTTTAAGCCATTATTACAGATTTTCTCATTGTTACATGCTAAACTCTCCACTATTAATACAGCTCTACTTTTGCTTTTGGCCATTGGACAATGTTTGAGGTTCAATGGCATGGCTATCTCTTCATATTCTTGGTTTCTTTGGTAACCACATATTTTTCCCAACTTTATGGGTTTGGCAGGATTTCATTTCTAACTTTAACTTGCTGGCTTCTTCCAGAATTTTGCCTTGCATCTATTCTGCAAGGAAAACTGTCATGCAACACAGAGTGTTTGTTTACCTCATTTTCCCATCAGTATTTGATGGAATGGTGTGTGCCACTGCTGCTGTAAAAACATCTATAATTAGAAAAATATCAGTTTCTAGAAGATACAATGCTGAGTTCAGGCCTGATGAAGCACCAGCAGAGTCAGCTGTTATCAGAGTAAAAACAGGAGCACAGTTTGGAAGTCTGCACGTGGAGCCAGCACACATAATACATGTCTGTCATTCATCAAGGATATCCTCCCGTGTTTCAGCACAGTAGAATGAATCTGCCAGTATCCGCAACTTTCTCAGAGGTGAGGAGGAGCTGAGCTGTGGAGGACACATTTCACCCAGTGCAGCTTCTTGACATTAGAGGGCTCCATATTCCACAGAGTATGGCAAAAGCAAATCTCACTTTGAGGTCAGTGGAGATGACATTGGAAAGAGAATTATGACCTCCTCTTGGAGCTCTGGTCTGATGGTGCTGCAGATTCATCTTCTGAAGCTTTTGAAGTCAAAAGCATCACCTGAAAATGCAGAGTTGGTCTGTTATATTCATTCCACTTGTTCATATGGGTTTAGAAAGGTTGTAGGGGGCTTGATATTACCAAGAGGAGAGCAGACATCATGGATCCCTCTCTTGAATCATGATGGATCTGATGCTATACTGGCACCATCTATCTTCCCAGGACTCAGAAAAACCTGGCATACACCATTTATGAGGGAATACTGTTAATGAGACACAAATGAAGGGAGTGTCCATGCCTGATACAGATTAAATCTCATCTCAACTTGGCTCTAATAATTGCAGAGACACAGCTGCATGCCATGCCTGTTGTCCATCACTATCAGAACTCTTGAAGGAGCTGTCAGCACAGCAGCATGACACCAGGCAGTGGAGCCTGGGTCAGAAAGCCTGGGAATAGCACACGGTCATAAGGGAAATTCTTCACAGGCAGGGTCATTAGACACTGGAATGGGCTGTCCAGGGAGGTGGTGGAGTTACCATCCCAGGAGATGTTTAAGGAAAGACTGGATGTGGCACTTAGTGCTATGGTCTAGTTGACATGGTGGTGTCTGGTCAAAGGTTGGACTTGATTATCTCACAGGTTTTTCCAACATAATTAAAAAAAAAATCAGAAAAGCTTCTGTGACAATAAAGACAAAGACTCAGGTCAGAGCAATAGACTTTAAAGACACTACTTGACCCTCCCACTGGATAAGGATAAGGCAGTGTATGTTTTCCAGTATCTGACCCCACACCATAAGGATTCTCCTACTCATGCTAGAACCTGGGTTAAATATTTTGGGTTCTATTTTGGCATAACTGATGAACAAGAATGCCTTTGCTGTCTCCTATGGCTCTCAGCATGGGTTATCTATTAGAAGGACTGCAGAGCTGCCAAGGTCCATGCCCAGTGTCTGTAGCACACACCCCTAGAGTGAGATTGCACAGGCACACCTGGGATAGTTGGGTACCTCTCACAGGAGCACAACAGCCAGCAGCTACTGGTCCTTGTCTTGCAGAAATCACCAGTTTCATTCTGTTGTCTTGCTGAGGAGGAAATCTCTGTGACCATCACAGAGTGTCACAGGGCAGAGTTCGATGGCCCTTCAGGAAGCCTCTGTCTTTGTGCAGAGCTGGGCACAGCTCTAAAGAACCACTCGCAGAAAATTTGCATTATGAATGTAGGAGCTTTTCCTTGACATAGATAAGGTAAAAACATAATCATTGTGGAACAAGAACAAATATTTGAATGCCATTATCTCATCTTTATGGCTCACCCTATTAACAAAAAAATACTTTTAAAATATTTTCAACGGCCAAACTCCAGAAGGAGCTCTTGCATATAATGACATAGCCTTGAGAAAGTGCAACTCGTCTTTGTTTTGCTTTAAAGAGTCTAATCCTAAAGATATCTTCCTAAGGAATAAATACACTCATGAGTTGAACTAACCCCATTCTACGGAAGATAAAAGAGCTTTTCCAGGTAGTACTTGCACAGCTCCAAGCCTTCAAAACTGAACTCTCTTTTCATAGAGGCAACTACAGAGAAAGGGGCTTCATTCAAGCCATGTGCCCATACTCATACCCTACCCCATCAGCACTTCCTCCCTGACCACCCATATCCTGACCAGGTGGCTGCTGCAGGGGCAAACAGGTTGTTTGTAGCTCAGAGAGTTCAAAAGAAATCACTGTCTGAGAGAACACTAAAACTCCTTTTTCATTGCTTAATGACTGATATATTGGTGTAGCCTTCCTGGTAAAATACTGAGAGACAGTTGGATTATCTTGGTAGGGAGGGCCAGACTGTTACAAACACTATGATGCCCTAAAAGAAAATCAAGTAGAGCTGGCTAAAGAAAATCTCATTCTGTGAATTTTTGGCTTTGTACTGATGCATGGACCATTTTTTTCTCAAATGCCATGGGCATAATCTGGTCCCATATTTCTGGAAAATGTCTGTACAAATAATAACTTTACTAGTCAACAACAAAGACAGTAAAAATGAGGAGAAAAGTACTGCTCAGAGTGTGGGCAGCAGTAAGGCAGGGGAAACCTTAGTATCTTTTTCCAAGTTACAGAGCTGGACACTCCGACTTCAGCACTTGCAAATTGTGTATACCCAAGATAGCAGGAAAATTCCCACTGTGAAAGGCAGCGTCTGCTTTTGAAGCAAATGTGTGAAATCCGCACCAGCTGAAGATCCGGTGCTTGTTGTTGAATTTATTGAGCCTGAACTAAATCCCACTGTAACCAATGGGGGGAAAAAAAGAAAGGAATGCAAAAAAAAGAGAAACCTCTTCCCTTCAGCACTTCAGAGCCCAGCCTGGTTATGTGTGGAGCCCTCTGGGCCTTGTGCACGGATATCAGCAGCTCTCAAGCCATGGCCAGCTGACTAATACAAGCATCCTGACTCATTCCTGGTTTACTGAAAAATCCCAGAAGTAATGTAAGGGGCATATATTTGGTCACAAAACTGCTGTGAAAAGCTTACAGAATGATATATCTGAAACAAAGTGCTCTCTGAAAAAATTTGGGGGTGAGAGGGAGTAAATTTTCTCATTGGCGTCTGTGTCTACAGGGTAGTGAGCCTGGTACCCAAATCACAGATCAATAATATTCTGGCAAGATGATTCCTCATTGTGCTTCATTTTGAGAGAAATTCACGTAACGCAGAGAAGCAGCTGCAGGAGGAGAACAAATAAAACCTCAGTATTTCCTTGTGGCTGATGAAATTTTTGCTGAATTTCTAATTTTGTGCCTGCATTTGATGGGTCACTGATTTAAATAAATTAAAGACATAAATCACATGAAAACTGTAAGTCAGGGACTACTTTTTCACTTTATGTTTATAAAGTATATTTATTTCACAGTGGTTTATGGCTTCAGCTGTTGTTATACTAAAATAGTTTCTTCCTTGGGATTTCTCTCTGCCTGGTTCCCAGAATTATAGGCTGCCCATTTCCATAGATTATGAGAACCTTGAGAGCCAGGATCTAGGTGACTCTCCTGGCTTGAAACACCTCCCCCTGACAAGAAACACCCTTCTCTAAAATTCCACCCATCCCAGGGGCTGCAGATTCCCATCCCGCTGGTTTTGACAGCCACTTTTTCCAAGGGCTTTACCAGAGCACAGCTGGGACCCAAACCAAAGTGAGGCAGCAGTCAGGGATGCTGCAGGACCATGGCAAACACTGGGAAAAATCTGGGATAAACACTATCACTGTTTTCAGGGACCCTCTGTGGCTGGACAGGTGAGTTTACCCAATGCTCTCCAAGAAGTCAGTGATGCACCTGTGGTTCCAGGAGCTGACTGGTGGTAGGTGCTGCTGTTTGCAGAGTTCTGAGCTGGTAACAGCTCTCCAGATCTCCTGCACAGCCACAGCCCACCCACGCCAGCACCAGCAGCCAACTGAGGAGCACCAGGCTGGGTGAAAGAATCACAGAATTAAATACTCTGAAAATGCAGATGTGACTCTTGCTTGCCACGCAGCCCAGTGGAGAAAGCAAACTGTCAATGCCACATCTGCTCACACTCCTGCATTTATTATGTTTGCAATGAAATTTTGACAGTGATAAAACAGAAGGAGCAGTTGCGTGTTTGTATTGAAACATCATTTGGATAAGCAATAACCAGTGATTGGTGTAAACATCTGTGATATTATCTGGCTATTTTTGTCTGAGTCATGTCACACTGGGAAAGGCAAAGAAATGGGAAAAAAAATAAATGGAATTATCACATGTGATGGTTCAAATTTAGATTTGTTAAAGACACATTCCCTTTGATTTTCCAGTGCAGTTCCCATAGAGTTAAGATAAAGACATCTGCCTTTTCTATGGAATCAAACATTCTGGAGCTTTGGTTTGACGATGAATCATGCTCCTAAAACATTTTTGATGATTAATTTTTAATCCCAAATTGATAAATTCCTTCTCAAACAATAATGTTAACACTAAGATCCAAGCCTCCCTGAGCCCTTAATCTGAATTTCCCTTGTTAGTACTAATGGGGTTTAATTTGTCTATGAGAAAAATAATTAACTATAGCAGAAAACAAGGATGAGATGAAACAGACAAGAGAAAAGACACGATTTTTTATGGATAAAGCATGTTAGGCTTTTGTTAGGTAATAACAAAGCCACTTTGGTTTTTAGTATCCACTATAGAAACACTGAGGAAATTTATTCTAGCCACAGAAAAAGCACTTCCACCAATTTATGAAAGCAAATCTTTTCTTCATGCGTGCTGGGAGGGCAGAGTGGGAACCACTTAAAAGCATTTGTGGGACTTTCAGCTCATCATAGTTTACGTCAGGCAAGAAAGTGATAAAAGATGTTGATTTTATTAATAATTTATATAAATCAGTATTTATAGCCTGCTCGGTGTGTGGCAAATTGAAGGCCCACAGTAATAAACAACTCATTAGAAACACTAAGCATTAGGATTGTTTAAATGTACACAAGTTCACAACATGCAAACCATTAAATCACTTCAAAGAAATATATGTGCTTTTATACACAAATCTCTTCCTCCTGGAAGGAACATCCATTCCATCTATTTCCCTTCCATCTCTTGGGGCTCAGTGGCTGCTCTGTTATCCCTGCTCCTGATGGGAATTCACAGTGATGGTCCCTGAGGAGCAGTGGGAAGCTGACCAGTGTGTGACCCAAAATGTGTTCACACTTGACCCCCACAGTGCACTGTTTAAATGTTACTTCTGGTGTTGCTTTTAAAACAAATGCTTTGTGATTAATCCGAGAAAGCATCTATTTACCACCCTCAGCTGAGTCAATAAGGAGGGACTAATAGGTTCACATTTTTAAAATTTTAATCCAGAGGTTAAAAAAAAAACCCCACAACCTTTTCTTTTTAATGCAAACTTAACTGATAGCAATATTCCTTAACAAAATTTGTATGGTGAACTAAAGTAAAAAGATCCTAGATATAGACTCAATCATCCTCTTCAGCACAGCTGATCTCTGCTATGTCCCAGTGGCAGTTTATGGGTGATGCTTCTGTAACACCTTAGAAACATTTCTGGGGAATGCTGTGGGTGGAGCTTTTTCACTGCTTTCCCTGGTATTTTTGAGATATTAAATCATTATCCTGGGGGCTGGAAACTAGGGCCAGTATCTAGTTCAGTCTTCAGCTGCCACTGGAAAATCATTCAGGCCACTTACTTTATTTTATGCTTTCTTAGCTGACAGTGATCTATGAAGAAAACATTTCCTACATGTTAAAACTGTGAAAAGATCACGTATTGAAGTGATGTCAAAGTTACCTAAAGTGTAGGCTGAAACAATTAATTTAAGGCCTAATGCTGTAATGCCCACATTGATCAAATTTTTACCACTGCTTGCATTAAAAAGCTCCTTGATTTTGTGCATAGGCAATTATTATTAAAAGACTGACTTTAAAAAACCTCCTCTGTACACATTAGATCAATAACCTGTCCAAGAAGCAAGGAGCTGTGGAAATGAGTTATAGAGGGAGCTGTGAAGATAAATTATATGGAATAATTAAATAAAAAACCCCAGTGCGTGATTGACAGGAAGAAGACATTTTTGTGAACATCTAGTCAACATTTTGTGTGTTTTTTTCATTCTTAAAGGATACAGAAAAATGCAAATTAGGCCGTTACTGTGGTTTTGGTACCTTTCTTAATTAAATTTAGTCTCAAGGGAAGGACTTGTTTATGACTCTATACCATGTGCAGGACTGCTTAGAGGAGACCAGAAAAAACATCAGCAAAGACGTGGGAAAGACATGGGTGCATTGCACTCTCCTGGTGCAAAAGAAGCAGGAGAGAAGTGCCATGAATTTATAAAGAAATTGTAGCAGATGGCACAGGCTAAAGAAGAAGATGAGTAGGTCAAGAGATGGAGGGAGAAGCCTGGATCCAAGCTCTCTGAACAGCCCCAGGTCTGGGCTCACCACCCACTGTGGGCAGCCAGACCTAAACCCGGTGTCTGAACGTGGCCTCCTCAATAATCCAACATGACAACCCCTCAAGTTATTGTTTCGATGGAAAATGGAACAAATTAACATTTTGGAATGCCAAATCATCCTGTCCATTAGAAATGCCAGCCTTCTACAATCCAATCGTGCCTTTTAGAAGAGACTTCAGATTGCTAAAGAAATGTTTCTGGAAGTGGAGGTTGGTATGGCTGTAATTGTATTATTTTGCTACTTAATGGCCTAGAACTGAGGACATAGTGCATGTCTCAGTTTACTTTCCTGAGACAGCAATTGATAATGTAAGTTAACATGGTATATGCTTTTTATTCATTTATGGGAAGCCAAAAGTGATGAAATCACGCAGTTTGAGTTTCATAGGCACAACAGTCATATTTATTTAGTGTGCCCTATTTACAGTGGCTTTTTCAAAGCTGCAATCCACATGAGTGCCATCATATTAGGCTACAAGAAATTGTTCAGATTGTTTCCTGTTTCCAGCTTCTGTGCTGGGGAATAAACTGCTGTGTTAAAGATGTGCAGTGTGAATAATGTGTGTGGTCATTCACATCTCCAATTATTTTTATTGTACAAATGAATTTATTATAGAGCACTGGAAAATGCCACAATTTGACATATTCTGTATTTAAATATGCATGCCTTGTATCTAGCATAGATTTATAGACAATATGTTTGTACAAGTGTATCTAGTAAGTTAGAGGGGTTTATTAATCTTGGAATTACTGTGATAGTAAAAGCATTATTTCTTTAGCCTCTCTATTGTTTAATAGAAATGACAAGTAGTTCAGACATTTGGAGATGAATGAAGCAGCACCAAGAGCAGTTCCCTTGGAAAAAACTCAATAAACATCTACAGTTGTAAATCTAACCACTTTTCTTGGCAAAACAACATTGAAGAACTGTTACAGAATTATAAAATGTTGTAAACTGGCCTTTTTAGGATCGAACAAGAATTTTGCTCTGTTCTGTTAAGGAATGATGGCCAATAACAAACCAGACTCTCCTTTGCACTTTCCAACTTAATCACTTGAAACACTGGCTACTCCTACCACTAACCACTTGTTTTATGGTAAATCACATGACATTTTAGCCAGAGCCTGTTAAACTCACTGTGGTGGGTTGACCAGGGCTGGATGTCTCCTCCCCCTCCTTCTTCACTGACCTTGGTGCCTGCAGAGCTGTTTCTCCTGCATTTCCTCCCCCACCTCTCCAGCTGCAGTTTCTATTGCACGGATACTTTTTCCCTTTTCTTAAATACATTATCCCAGAGGCACTGTCATTGTCACTGATGATGATGGCCTTGACCAGTGGTGGGGAGCTGCTGGCATTGGCTGGGTCAGACACAGGGGAAGCTTCTGGCAGTTTCGCACAGAAATCTGTCCGCTCAAACCCAACACACCCACTGAGAAATGGCTGCAGTACTCGAAATCCTGCATTTAACAGTGAAGTTAGAGACTACTCATAGAAGATAAAGCTGAGCAGAAAGGTATTGTAGGCTTGTATTAGGGGGTGTATTATTTCCAGCAGATAAGATGTGCTGTACATGCTCCTAACACAGTCTTCCATCAATGCCCAGTCTGCTAACACTGTGAATGGAAGTGACTGATCTACAATTTGCATTCTCTTTTCAGTCCATCAACAGAACATTATTAAATCCATTGAGCTAAAAGCCATTAGAACAGCACTCACGTATGAAACAATGCACAGGTCTGCTTGTTCCCATTTTTATGCACTGCTATAGGACTATAAATATTCATCGTAATGTAACTGAAAATTATTGAAGTGAGAAAAAAGAGAAACAGGGAAGCCATTTGCTTCAATTCATAAACAGCATCTGTTGGGAAGTTATTCATAGATTGCTTCAGGGCCTGCTGAGCAGCAAGCCCATGGAAAAGGATGCCATTGCAAGCAAATTGGCCAAAACTGCAATGGAGATGCTATTAAACATGATTCACTGACAGCCAGGGAGCATGATCAGGCACTGGGTTGTTTTATGTCTTCTTTTATCACTGGGACACAGAAGTAGCCTCCAGCCAAAGTCTCACACAGTTCAAATTAGAAGAGTAACCTTTTAAGTATATTAAGGCCTAACTAGTGGCAAGAGGAAGTTGCATGAAGTGATATTAATAGTGAATTCAGTTGTTTATTTGTCCCTACCTGGGGCACATGTAAAATCCCCTCGTGAGTCAGGGTGGCTATAACCTTTCCTACTGTATAATTTTGGCCAAAAGGTGTTTGCATATCTTCTTGTAAAAAGATGGAAATGCAGCCTAATGGATAAGTGAAAAGTAATTAATAACTCAATAAGCATCCTTTAGCTTCTCGTTAAATTTCAAAATACAGTTTGGCAGAAAAGTGACAGCAGGCCAAAGAAAATTGTATCTGCGCAAATCCAGAGAAGAGAGCAAGTACATTTTCAAGTATAGTTTATTATTGGGAATAAAATGCTCAGCTGCCAAATTTTGTTTGCTGATTTACAGAGCAGAGCCACAAAAAGGCAAAACTGTTCAGCAATTTTGAATTCAGTTCAAACGGTGCCGAGTTTTCAGCTAATGAACTGGCCTAAATTTTTTTGCCACCTGTGGGATTTATCAGATCATGAGGAATTTGAAAAATGCATTTGCAATCAATATGTGGACAAATAATTTTCCCAGCCCCATTCATCCCCTTGTTGCAAATTATTTATACTTCTAATTAACTCCAGCAAAACACTGACTGTAAGTAACTGAGAGTGCAGTCCCCTTTGTAACAGGGATGTTACACAGGCCCACAGCTCATAAGGGGAAGAGTTTTCTCACATATTTTCTCTATTTTGCTGTGTTTTAATTGACACAAATAGCAGGAGATTTGAAGCCATTTGAATGATCTTTCTTGACTACTTTTGAATGTCAAAGAGTTGTTTTCTCTTTTCACAAAAATCTGGGGAAAGATGTGTTCTTCATCTGCCTGACCTGCATGAGGTGGGAGACCTTCATGTGACTGGTAGGCTTTAAATCAAGCACATAAAGATGCCTGATTTTGCAAACAAACAATGGTATTTTCTCCTAAGAAAACATTAATCATTTGTCATTTGGCTTTTACATTTTGCTGTTGAAGTACAAACTTGCCTATGACTCAAGTGAGTGAAGGTCTTTTGCACATAAAAATGCCTGATTTTGCCTGCATTTTTGAGGGATATTTTGAGCAAATGCATTTCCAAAAATTAGGACTGTTTCATGCTAGGGGAAAAAAAGATAATTTATTCATCAAGTACCCTGGAATGTGATAACTAGCAGGCATCAGTTACATCTATTCATTAGACTCCTTCTCCAAAAAGTTAACTTAGCTTTAAATTATTCATTTAAAGGTTGATACACTCTCCAGGAACAGTAGGAGATGTGGTGGGTGTGATACATTTAAGGGGTAACAAATGCTCAAGCACAGAGAAACCTCCACTCAACCACTCAACCCTTAAACAGAAGAAAAAAAAAAGGATTTTAAGAAGTTTCATCCAAATATTCTTCATATCCCCTTTTGCCATAATATCCCCTTTTGCTATTCATTTTCCTAGAACTGTTTGCTGAAATAATTGAGATCTTACCTATAAAAGAGTTTACTGAGAAAATATTTGTCGCCAAGAGATTCCATACCTGAACAGCTACAAGGTGTGATGTGCAGCTTCGGCACCTCCCGTTCGACATGAAGAATTACAGCACATGATTGACGACAAGTAATTAAACACCGTACCCTGAAAGTTACAGATCAGGCTAAACTGTTCAAATGGGTGTGATATCATCACATCCTAGCCAGGCTAAATGAGAAAATCAATGTTTGACAAGTAAAACTAGATCATAACTTCGTAGATTAATTATTCGTTGTCTATAACTTGCTTGCCCTTTCCTCTCTCCACACCCAAACTGTCTAATTCTATTAATTCTGTGTACACCCTGTTTTTAAACATGTAAGGATGTGGTCTGGCAGCTCCACATCCACAACTGGAATGGAAGTGTGGGTTTTTCAGCTCAGGGGCACCAAGTAAATATTGTTACTACCCCTTCTCTGTTAAGCCAAGTAATAAAATTAAGAGCTCAAGTTCTTTCAGACTTTGGTTCTGCATTCTCCAAGGAACTGTGTTTTGGGGTGTATTTATCCCCATCCTGTTACACTTCCAGCACATGGTAGAAAGCATTTGAACAGAACACTCATACAGATCTCTACTCATAACTTCCCTACTCCCCAAGTGAATCTTCAGGGACTGTTCAACTGGAATTGGCATAAATTTAGACAAAATCATTTTAAAGATGATCAACCCCCCACCCCCCTTCTTGTTTATGAAGGAAGATAATTAATTTTCAAAAATGCTCCTGCATATATTAGAGTCATTAGGAACAGCTCTAATTTCTGCCGAGACAATTTATGGAGATTTCCACTCCTTTATGTATGCCTTTATTAAATGAGGGAGATGCCATAGCAACCCCTGTCACACACTTCCATTCATGGATTGATTCA
>NW_020957604.1:0-2859 GCF_003031625.1 Empidonax traillii | reverse complement strand
TATGAAGGAAGATAATTAATTTTCAAAAATGCTCCTGCATATATTAGAGTCATTAGGAACAGCTCTAATTTCTGCCGAGACAATTTATGGAGATTTCCACTCCTTTATGTATGCCTTTATTAAATGAGGGAGATGCCATAGCAACCCCTGTCACACACTTCCATTCATGGATTGATTCAGCATTATTCAATCTGTATGTAGTTCCATTATTCAATTCCACATGCAGGTTGTAATGTGGCCATTGCCTCACATTATGCTATAGCCTCTCTAAATCAAAGCCATTCATTGGAATCCTCCCACACTTCTGATTTCTGAATAACTTGGGACAGAAGAATAACCCCTCTCAGGAGCTGGCCTGGGTCTAAGAAGACTTTACCTATGAAGACTTTCCCCAAATATTTTCCAATCAGTTCCCATTTTGTAACATTTCCACCTAAAACACAGACCAGACCAAAGCCCAGTCATTCATCTGAATTAACTAAATTTATAGAGAGGAAAGTCAAACCAACCAGTTTTGAAATAGTCTTTCTCTGGCACATTGCCAGCAAAATTCTATGTTATTTGCAGGAGACTTGTCTTCTAAGCACAAATTATTTTATAAAAGCTGCGTTTCTCAGTATAATTGCAATTTTTTACCATTGTAAACATTTTCAGCCATTCACCAAAATTCGGTTTAAGTCCCTCTTGTGACACAGGTCATACCTTAAAGTGATAATACTTGGATCACCTCAGCTTTCTTACAAAGGCCACCAGCGACTGGTGGAATGGCAATAATTCTTCCTCCTGAATATCAGGAAGGACCTGTACAATAGCCCATCAAACAACCACACAGTTCTGCAGCATCACTCATGGATCCAAAACCAAGTGTGAGCTGAAAACACAGCAGCAGCTCAATACCTGAAGCGTGGCCTGGAAGTGTCCCACCCAACCAAGATATCTAATCAGCACATAAATCATGTGTGTAGCTGTTTTTAGGCCACTGTGCAACTTGGTACTCCTTTTTAAGTTCTCCTGGAGCTAATCCTTCCTGGAGTTCAGTTATACACCCAAGTTTATTTCTGTAAGCCCTGCCTTTGCTCTGTGGAGATGGGAGCTTGCTCCCCACGTATGCCAAGCCATTCCAGATGCTCCATGACCACATCAGCCACACTCTGGGCCTGCCTCAGGAAAAGCAAAGTAAATTGGTTCAGATTTGGATGTGAATTAGAGTAATCCCAGGGTTATGAGTTGGAGTAGATACCTCCCACACCCGGGAATGTGGGCACAGCAACCCCTCAGGCAGACCGGACCCCTGAGAGGGTCACAATTGTTCTGCACTGAGAAACTCTGGGACACATCCACAAAATCCTCCTTTGAGTTTCTTACCTCCTCCAGGAGCTGACACGCTTTTTGCCTGTTAAGGCTTTGATACAAAGGAGAAGAGCTGTTCACCCACAGTGTGAGAGAAAGTTGGATAACTTTTGATGGCATATGGCATGTCCATCTGTTAAGGATATGGCACATCACACATCTGTGTTCTGGCACCAGCCTGGGAGCAGAGCTGCTCCGAGCTGCTATCAACACCATCAACTCCCTTCCCAAATAACAAGTGATGGCTTGCCCAGGAAGGGAGCAGCAAGCTCAGACCAGAGTCCTGAGCCACAGCAGTGTGAATCACAGCAGTGCTTGTGCCTTGTGCACGCAAATGAGACCACAGCGAGAACAGATTCTGCCCTATGCAGGTGAGAAACAGAAGAAAAGAGAATGAAAGGAAAGCAGAACAATTCTCACGTAAAAGCTTTGCTCACATCAAATGTTCTCGATGAGACCGACCCAAACTCCTCTCACCAAACAAGCTGTGAGTAAAAGCAGTGCAGACATTGTCCATATTGTTTTGGTCTTCTGGTCATGCTCTGAGTCTTAACAGATCTGAATCTTAAATCCCAGAGTTGGGTTTGCATCATGAGGTGCCTCAGCAGGCAACTGTATCCATAGTTTTAATGAAGACTCAAAAAACCTAAAGGTTCCTTTTCTTAATATTCATTATCCTTCCTGGATGGAGACTCTGAAGGCACAGGCCTAGGCAGTGATTAATTCTTAGGAAAAACCCACTGAGACAACACCCAAATTTAACTAATCTCAGGTTTTTTTCTTCTTTAGGAGCAACTCTTTCTCATGTGTGATGTCAGGTGAGGAAAACTACGGAACTAGAAATCTTCCCACCAAAAATTATTCATCAGGTTTAAAGGATCTTTAGGATAATAATTTTACTCATCTAATTATATTTCTACCCCAAACGATTACATAAATAGGAACGAAAGGGAGAGTTCCCTATAGGCTGCTTGAAATACTGTTCACTCTCCAAAAACATGATCGATATCTCTGGGGTAGTTCAGAGAGTGAACAAATAATCATAAAATACGGGAACAGAATGTGTTGGCAGGGACAGAAAAAAAAAAAAAAAAAAGCAGAAGGAATGACACGGCTTCAGCATGTAACCCAAGAAACAAAAATACCTCCTTCAGGTGGCATTTTTCAAAGTGATATATGTCAATACTGTTGTTCCCTTGTAGGTTAACTAAATCTATCAAAAATGGATACAGTCTAAGACTTGGCAAAACAGTCTCCTCTCTTTACAGCTGCTTTCTTGAGAAGGTTCAATTTGTATTACAGGAGGCCAACAGATAGAGAGGCACGTATCTCTAGCTTGCTATTCTCTGCCTGCTTTTGATTTTTATAACTTTGTGCTGTGATATAATCACAGCTTTTAGCACTGAAAACGTGCATTCTTTTTTGTTAACATTTTAAAATTTGAAAACTCAGCAGCAGGAGGTTAAATCAAAAATCGCTTGCCCTTATTCCCTCACTCAGTGGAGGGAA
>NW_020957603.1:16371-24956 GCF_003031625.1 Empidonax traillii | reverse complement strand
GTGTCTCTGAGAATCCACAGGAGATTTCTTTGGCAAATCTCAGCAGCAAAGTTCTGTGGCTGTAAAATCTCCTGTCCTCTGGCTGAGGCAGTGTACAAATGAAACGGCAGAAAAGGGGGAGGAGGGCCTTGTCTCTGAATCGTGGAGAAAAAAATCCCAAAACTATCCAGAGAGATAAGCAAGATCCTTGTAAACTTTCATGGCGTCCCGTGAATACCTGAGTAACTCTGTCGTTTGGGTACGGTCTGTTGTTTGGTTTGGTTGGTTTGTTTTTCCCTCCTTTGATTTGCTCAGTAAAGTAATTGGATAAAGAGGAAAGTATTAATTCAAGCTGTTAAACTGCACCAAAGCAGATGCGGGAGGGCCCCCTTTCTTAGCTATAAATAAACCCGGAGCTCCCTCTAGTGAGAGTTCAAAATGCAATTTTTTCTTTTTCTTTTTTTTTTCTTTTTCTTTTTTTTTTTCTTTTTTTTATTGTTCTAATCTTTCAAAAGAGCTTGATGTCCTCTTCACAAGGGAAGGGGCTGTTTACCAACAGCTTTGTTTCAAAGTGTCAGATTACACCATGTTTTCCAGTTATTCAAAATATTAAGCAGACAATGTCTATAAACACTTCTTACCCGCCTTTCATTTATATGTATATATATATATATTTCCAATTTTTTTTCTTAAGTATTTAGTTTCTTTTTCATGCTTTTTAATATTTAATGACCTATAGTTTCCTTACCCTTTTTTTCTTTCACCTTTGTAAACTACAGCTTGTGTATTTGGAATCTGCCTCAGCCCTTTGGAGTTACGGGATATGAGGGGCTTGCACACGTCAGCGAGGGTGTAATCAACTTTTGCTTGTAACTACGAATGATATTCACGTGGTTTAACTTTACTTTGCTCTCCAAATGTGTCTGTCTTCTGGTAGATGCTTACAGGAGCAAAAAAAGCTGGGTCATGGCCAAGAATTGAAAAATGTGGAAGCTGCCTTGGCTGCTATGCCTCATAGAGCTGAGAGAATCCCAAATTCCAGGTGTCTCCTATCCACTAGACGTTTCCTTTTGCTCTTACATAAGCTGTTCTGGCAGCCACTGGTTTGTATAAATTATTCAGTGCTTATTACAGCAAAAATTTTCACCCAGCTGAAATAAGGCGACATCAAATACCTTCTCCTGTGGTCACGTGTGTATTTAGTTGGTGTGAAATGGGCTTGAGGAGAGCAGAAACTTGAATTATTTCTTTCTAAAAGAACCTTCACCCTGATACTTGTGGCTGTTTGGTGCTGGTAGATGCTACTCCATTAATAACCAGGGAAAAGGGGAGGAAAACCTAGGACTGAATGCCCAGGTGTGGGGAGGGCACAGACCAGGAAGGCTTAGAAATGAAATGTTTGAGGTTTTTGGAAATTCCAATATCCTTAAGATATCTTGTTTCTCCTTTACTCCACTGCTTGTTAAAAGAGGGCTCTGTTGATTCCTTGAGGACAAAACTCATGGATCATGGTAGTGTGCAGTTTTTAGGTTGTTCCTTGCAATTACTTGTAAGTGGATTATTTTCATATCTGCGAGCTCTTCTCTCAGTGGGCTAATTTTTTTATTTTTATCACTCGTGCCTGAGAGTCTTTACACTGAAAGAAGTGCCCCACGACACAAGTAACTCAGATGAATAATTAACTGGCTCATCTGAAATAAATGTAAGGCTCTCCAGGCAGTTGCAGCATGCTTCCTCTTCCCAAAATGTGCATCTCAGACCAAGCATCAGCATAAAACCGACAAGGGCTTCAGGTTCAAACAGGCAACTGTTGCATGGAGAGATATCAAGGAAGGATTTTCCTCCCACGATGCTCGAGCATTTTTTTTTTGCCACTTTTTATTTCTGTAGTACTGATGGAGGAAGTTCAACTCTCCAGGTCACATTCCTTGTTTACCTCAGGTTCTCATCTGCTACTCTTTTTGCAGCGTAAACCCCCTCCCCACTGCGTCTGCTTTCCTGCAGAACAATCCATCAGCACCAAGATTAACTGGTGTGTATTATTGCCATTTCCCCTGCCACATGTCACCAGGGTGGTCCTCCCACTGAAGTCCAGGAGAGAGGACCAGATACACAATGTTTGTAGCAATAAGGGATTATTGTCTTTATTTGTGTACATTCCTAACAGGGAAGGCATTTTACAGAGAGTATGCTGGGATTTTTCTTTGAGGGTGGGGGAAAGTAAAAAAAAGGATGCCAGAGCCATAGAACTTTTAAAGGAGCATTGAAAAACTTTAACTCTGTGTAAGCTATATTAGTTCTTAGGTTTACCCAGTTTTTGCAGCATTTTACTCAGGACATGCTATATATTGGGTTTAGGTAATTATTATTTTTTTTTTTTTTACTTTTCCTTTGAATTTTTCCATGAGCCATCAGCAAACAGGAAATGGATTTCTAACCTTTCTCTGCTCTAAATGTTGCTTTTTTTTTTACCTGATTTCTCATACAATCAACTTCTGCATTTCTTGGAAGGTGATTATCTTGCAACCTCCTAAGCTTAAAGAATCAGCTGATTTTTAACGGGGTGCATTTCCTCTGATTCTCACCCTCCACAAAACAGACATGTGGTTTGTTCTCGCTGTTGCTTATTGCCAAGAAATTCTACTTTATTATTTTCCTGGCAACTGAGAAGGAGATGTCCTCAAAATAAATAAATATCTGATCACCATTAATTTTTTTAAAAGAATATTTATTTTCAGGCTACTTTTCTTTTGCTGCTGTGATAGATTTAGTTATATTTTTGCTTTACCTTCTTACCTGAGGAGATTTGGCCAACATGTAAAATCTGTAATATCAAAGTACCATAATCTTTAATATATTCAATGTTTCACTGGACAATGAACAGTCAGTTTTATTTACTTTATTCCTAAGTAGATCTATTTAGGTATTTAATAACCAAGTCCTATTCAGTAGAAAATAACCTGCCACTATTTACATTGGCCAGTGGATGTCAGTGTTACAATGCAAATATGACTAAAAATAGCCACGGGTAACTTTGAAAAATGGCATCAATGAATTAAAGCTAAAAAAAAAAAAGCCTCTTGTTTCTTAATGAGCCAATATTGATGTGAATTGTTACAGCTGGGGATGAGAAAAAAATATAAGCAATTAACCCATTCTGCTTGTTGGTTGGGATGGGGTTAATTCCTCTGGCTGCTAAATATAAGAGGGAGACAGGCTGTGGCTGAGACAGCAGCTCTGCCAACCTTCTCCTCAGAGCTCCATCATCACTGTGTGACTGGAAGCATTTTTGTCATACACATCTACTCATGTGATGGGAAACCTCTTTTATTCAGAGCCTACATTTACAGCTGGAAAATATGCACTGGGTGCTATTATAAACCATTCCATAAATACTGGGCAATGAGTTATTTTGTTAGGGTGCAGCGTGCTAAAAAGTAGAATCAGCGTGGAGTACCAGGCTCACGTAATTCCTTGACATGTTTTTTGCTGCCTTTTGTCAGTGAACTCCCAATCACAAAAGGTATTCATTGTCCTTTGCCATTACAACACCAATTAATGGAGGAAGAGTGCCCGTAAAACCTCAGCTCTGGACATGAGGAGAGCAGACTTCAGGCTGCTCAGGGAATTAGTAAGTAAGATCCCCCTGGGAAAATGGTTTTTGTGGGTGCTGGGGTGAATCAGTGCTGGTACTGCAGAACTGGATAATAATCTCTCTTGCTGTTTGTTTCGGATAAAAGGTGAAATAAGAAAATTGAAACGCAGAGTAGAAAAGAAAAATGTGACAATGTAAAAGTTTGGCTACCTGGAAAATTTGTATAGGTGTGTAAATTGGATGCTGCTATTATAATTCTGGTTTTCCCTCTTCGCCTGTTTCTTGATGTCAGTGCTTTCCTTAGAATCTCTTTGCATTACAATTGAAGGGTTTTTTAGCAGCAGATATTTCACCCATCTTTTCCCTTCTGTACAGGTCTGTTCCAAGGATTCCAGTGTAGAGCAGGCACGAGAATGAGGAGCTCCTTGGAGTTCTAGTTGGGCATTTGACCCAAATATTTTACAACAAATTCGAGCTTCTTTACTGAGGGAAATTGAATTTTAGTAAACATGTGAACTGGAAGTTTCCTTCTGTTTCTCATTTTAGCTGGGTGTATTAATGCCAAAACTGCAAAAGTAACTCTGTTCAGGGAAATCATCAGGATACAAACGTGATCTACACAGAAGTGTAGATATAACTGCAGTGAGCTACAGAATTGGGTACCAAAAGCTTTATATCAGTCAGAAAACACAGTTCCATGCATATAAGAAAATTCTATCTATATCAAGAGAAAATGTCTCTTAAATTACCATAGAAATGAAATATTGAAATATGGAAATCAGTGAGGCTTCAAGAGTTAGTGTCTTAGCAACACCAAGTAAAATCTTTATAGAAAAGTTCAATACTTAAATCCATCTACTGTTCTTTATCATGCTCCATAATCTGCTTTCCAGACCTTCTCCAGAGTGACTGACAGCTTCAGGAGAGATAATGAAGGGCCTCCTCATTGTGCCAGTGTCTGTGGCAAAATTCTCACTGCTTCCAGTAAGATCAGAACATTTGCAATCACTTTTGCTGCAAATATTGAACAAGATGAATTTTGCATTTCAGAGCTTTAAATAGTACAGGGCAGCCCTTCCTGAAAGAGATGGACTCAACAATTCTGTAAATCTTGATTTTTCATACTTTTTAAATGTATTACATAAAAACTGATAGAGAATAAATAATTTCAGGTGCTGCTGTAAGCATGTAATGCCCTTACTCAGACAGTATTTTAGACTAAGGAATCACCCCGTCTCAAGAATTTTCTTGCAAATTGATTAGAAACTGTATTTTGCAAACATTTTAGAAATGTTTGAGAAGGGACATTTAATATTATCTTGCTATCTTGTGCTTTGACAAGCTGCATAAGCACATATTCAAAAAAATCTGTCATTGCACTTATGAAAAAAAAATAACTCAACTTTAGAGCTTTTTTTAATTAAAATTCAAAAGCGTGTGTGTCTGCCTCCTGGTTTGCATTTCTCTGGTTCCAACTCCCTTGCATGTGGTTTTTGTTCCATGCTCTGTATTAACCCTTGCAGGTTCGGCCTCCTGCTCTGATTCTCCACTGCCATCACCAGGCTGGGTCAGACACAAAATCATGAAAACCTTTAAGGACAGAGATTTCACCTCTTTTTGGGTAACACCTTCTGTTGCCGTGTTGCCAATGCTGTAAAAGCTTATTCTTAGTGCTCAGCCTGAACCTCCCCTGCCATCATGTGTGGCTATTGGCACTAATCAGATCATTTACCACTGAAAAGACTTTCAGCCCTGTAATCTTTGCAACTGACTTCCACGTAATTGTAGGCTGCTGGAAACTCCTTGGTTTGTTTTTCAGATTAAAGAAACCCAGTTTCTATTTCAGCTTCTCACAGCTTTATATACTGTAGACCCCTGACCTTCCTGGGCAGCTCTTTTATGGACCTTTTCCAGTCTCCTGACACCTTTCCTGAATTGAGTGGATGTGAGGTGGGGAAGCTAGACACAGAATTGCAGGTGCAGCTGCAGTCATGCCAAGTAAAGGGGATTGATAACCCTTTGACGGGCTGGTTGCATTTCTCCCAAGGTTTGGTTATTTGTGATGCAAGTGCACAGTTGGCTGGTGGTCAAGCCGGTGCTTCCCACAACCTTCAGGTCCTTTCCATTGGAGCTGCTGCTCAGCCTGAATTGATGGATGGGGATTTTCCAGGTGCAAAATTTTGCACTCACTGAACCTCATGAGTTTCTTCTGGAGCAAGTTTGGTTTCCTTTCTGGACAATGGTTAACAGCTGGCTATAGTTAACTTTTGAGGTGGCTGTATTTCTTAAGGAAATAATTGGCATAAACCACATCACAGACTAATTAGGTTTTAATTTAAGGTTCTGTTTCTTGTGACATTCTGAAAAGCACTATGGAAGAAGAAAATTTAATTTAAAACAGAGCCCCTCTCATAGCCTGTTCTAGTGGCAAAACAACTCAGCCCTCCTGTCCTTATAGTTCAGAATTTTTACAGATCTCAAGCAATACAGATATGCATTGAGCTACGTGTATTACGAGGCAATATCAAACCAGCAAATCTTATTTTCTAATCTCTTCTGAAAAAGACTCTATCTCATGAAAAAGGCATGTCTACCTACCAAAGAGAGTTAATCCTCATGTCAAAACTAAACACCTAAAACCTGAGTAAAAATTCAGCAGGATCAACCTTAAGCTTTTTAGTTGTCATTTTGGCTCTGATGATTTGTAGAGGTAGAAGATTTTGGTCTAGTTCTGATCTCTAGATCTCTCCAGGGTTTCCATATTTTAGAAAAGATTTCTAAAATCTTACATGGAGATAAATGTAAGACTTCACTTAATACAACTAATTATTTCAAAAGATAGGGTACTAATTATTTCAAATATAGAGGGTATTCATTAGACAGTGTGTGTGATGGAGATTTTTATTTCAATAAGCTTCAGAGCCAATGTAGCCTGTGCATATGAAGCCTAGAAATGTATGCACTTCCTACATATTTTAGCCATCAATTCTTAATTGTTCTGTTATCTGCACTCTGAAAGTACTTTTGAACTGGACCAATCTCTCCTTATTTGCCAAAGACTTATCTTTCCAGATCTTCATAGGATCATACTTTACAATTATCCAGCCTAGTCAGTTGGCAGTGCGAAGGATTTAATTTAAACCACCTTTGGAGAGATATTTTTTTCTTCTCTTTGCAGACCTTTCCTCCACCTGTCATATCTGTAATTGCATGCATTCGTGCCATTTACTGTTAAAAATAGAGCTTTGCTATTAAAAAAAAAAAAAAAAAAAAAAAAAAAGTAGAAAAATAGCTATCTTCTCGTCTCAGAATTTAATTCTTCTGCAGGGTTTCTGAGCACTGCCTTACCCTGGCTTTCTCTTCCCACCGTTCTGTGCATTAATAGTGTCACCTAAATCTGCTTGAACTCAGGAGTTCCATAACTCTTCATGAAGGATTGTGGACCAGAAATTAGAAGGACGGCCATGAGCACCAGGCAGCTGACAGCCTCTTCTCCAAGAATTAGTGTGATAATCTCTTCCAGCTGTAATTTTGCTTATCAGCACCTTTTCTTCCCTTCTGCAGTTTGCAGATCATTATCATGGGAGAGCCGGTAATAGCCCTCCTTTGTTTTGCTCTGGTAAGAGTGGAAACACAACGTATGCTGCTCTTCCCCTTCACCTGCGAGCCAAAATATATCAGCCAAGGTTTCTTAAAGAAATTAATCTGACCTAGAACATGACAAAGGTTTAGACCATTAGAGTGGAAGACTTAATTCAAGACAAAGACTTAATTCTACCTCTTCCACTGCCTGGCTTCTGCTTTGCCACTTGTTGATCGACAAGAGTCGGCCTGGCTGGCTTATTCTGCCACGCAAGATCTATAGCGCTGTCTCTCAGCAGGAAAGAGCTGTTCCCAGCAGTTTTCCTGAAGTTGCAGGAGTGCAGAGGAATGCCTCATCTATTATCTCCCGTGGGCAGAGAGCCACCGGAGAATGACAGATGAGCAGGATACAAGCACTGTAGCTTCGGCATCTTTTCCTAAACCAACGGGCAACGACCCTTCTGCAAAAGTTCCAGACAAACCCAGAGTTTGGTCAGCTACCCCTGAGGAGGTAAGTTTATTTTTTTTTTTCCCCCCTTATGGTATCAATTGGATGTGTCAGCTGCATGTTATGTAAGAGCGGTGTCTGTCACACTCTAAAGTGCTGGAGAACTATTCCCCAGTTAGGATGCAATTTTTATTTTGCCCATCTATCTGTGAGAGCCCATTGCATGGATGCATTGGTTTACAGACGGTTGTTTAATATTTTTTCGTAGGGGAAAAACATTCTTATGTTAAAATAAAAAAAAGTCTGTATCCATCCCGGTTGTTTAACTACATTGATAGAGACAAAGTAGTACAACTTTATAGCACAGACTGGCCTGTAGTAAGGGATGGCAGTTGTGTAATTTTTTAGGCAGATGGTGTAGTACAAGCCCCAGTCAGCTGTGGGAAAGTTCTGCCTTTGCTTTACTGACAGAGGAGATCTCTTGTACATCAGGCACAAAAAGGAAGCCATAAACTTTGAAGGAATGCTGTAATCTGCAGGTTAAAATAGGCGATCAAATTAACTTCTGATGAGTAAATAATGTGTGTATCCCTGAATGGAGGAGATGGATCCTGCGAGATGCAGGCTGGACTCAGTAAATTTAGGAAAAAAAAAAAAAAAAAGATTATTGTAAGTAGAAAAGTTAAACCCAAAATATTTTACAGGAATTGAATTATACTGTCGTAAAACTTACTCTCAGAACCCAGAGGGAATGACGTGAGCAGAGGCAAGGAAAGAAATACAAGACGTTTAAAGTCTGAATTGTTTATCGTCCAGAATGAGGCTGATGGCATACACCGTGGAGAAAGGGAAAATGCAATATACAAGTAGGGTAGAAACGGGCCACATCGGGCTTGAATGTGCAATTTAGTGTCTTTTTGTAAAAAGCTACCTCCAGTTAAGATTGAGGCCGTAAGTTTTCTAAAATGCACTAAAAAAAAA
>NW_020957603.1:10617-16318 GCF_003031625.1 Empidonax traillii | reverse complement strand
GGGCTGCGGGCGGAGGGGCCGGCTCCGCGCCCGCCCCTCACCGCCTCAGGCCCCGCATCGCCGCCCCCTCCATCCCTTCATCCATCCCTTCATCCCTCCCTCCCTCCCGCCGGGCGGCTCCGGCGCCATTCCCTCGGCCTCCGCCGCGCCGCAGCCGCGGGCTGGCAGCTGCCAGGCTGCTCCCCGCCGCGATGGTTCACCACTCGGGCTCCATCCAGTCCTTTCGGCAGCAGAAAGGTCAGTGCGGATCAGCGGCGGGGTCGGGTCCGGCCGCGGGGTCCGTGCGCATCCCGCGTGGGTGCCCGGCCCTCCTGCCCGCGGTGCCCGCAGGCGGGTCCTGCTCTGGGGGCGCAGCGATGCTGCCGGGGGGGCGTTTTGCCGGGTGTGAAGCCGTGAGGCTGCGGCGGAGGGCAGGGAACCCTGCGGGGAGAGCCGAGCTCTGCGCGCCCCGGCGGCTGAGGGGGGCACCCTGCGGCTGAGGGGGGCACCCTGCGGCTGAGGGGGGCACCCTGCGGCTGAGGGGGGCACCCGGGGGGCCCCGCTCCGGCCCTGGCCCCAGCCTGGTACCCCGTTCCCCCCTCCTTCCCTCCCCGCCCGAGCTTTTCCTCCCGAGGCGCGGCGCTGCTTTGGTTCTCGGCTGCCGCACAGGTGATTCTGGAGATGCCCACACGCGCGCGGTGTGGGAAGGTCGTTCACCCTCTGGAATTCACCCTCTGGAGTTCGCTGAACTTCCCCTGTTCCCCCGCTGCTGATGCTCCTCGGTTGGTTTCAGGTTTTAGTCCGTCGTGCTGTTTCCCAGGTGTAAACGCTGGAGAAGGATGTTGGTTGTAATTGTGAGCGGGGCTCCGGTGTTGGAAATGCACGTACAACTTCGGTTCGGCCCGTGGTTTGGGTTGTTTGTTTGTTTGTGTGTTTGGGTTTTTGAATTGCCAAACGAAAGCTCTTGCTGATCAGCAAATACAAAGGTGAATTTGCTGTTGGAATTGCCATTGCTATAAGACCTATATTATGTTAATTTTAGAAAAAAATTAATTCTTTCTTCCCTCAATAAGCTTTATTTATTGTTTCTCGATCCTGGAACTAGAATTTTTACTATATTTTTTCTCAGTAATTCTACTTTGGCAGATCAGATACAACCAAGATTTCTCTCACTTTGTTCTCTTTCAGTCATTTTAGTTGTTAACAAACTTCCCCCCCCCCCCCCCTTAGTGCAGTATGCCATAAATTATGATTTGAAATGGTATTCTTCGTACATAAATCATGAGGTCGCTTATTGGATTTTGCCTCATTCAAGTTCTGTTCTTTGAATGGTTAGTTGAAAATAAATAATTCAAAGCACTTACTCCATTCTGGTAATCCCATGATAAATTTACTTCCTTGCATTTTATGCCAGCCTCATGTGGGGTAATGAGTGGTGCTGTTTCAAATTGTAAGAACTCTAGTTTAGTCAGGTTCAAATTAGTATTAAAAAAATAATCTTTTTTCAAGTGTCAGGTCTGTGTTTATGAAAGCATTAGGTGACTTGGAGCCACAGCATTAATCCTTAGTTTTTCATAAGAAAATATGAAAATATGTCTTATTACAGCAACAATTTGCAAGCTCCAGAATTGCTGTCAGGGCCCTTCAAGACCAGTGCAGCTGCTCTGTAATAATCTTTAAAAAACCCACTCCAAACCCAACTGTCAGCGTTGTAGTTCTGTGTTCAGACTCATGATCAGTGATTGATGAAAATGTGTGTCTGCAGTAGTCATAGAACTTTATAAGAACTGAGTGGGTTTTGTCATTTCCTGTTTGAGGGGAGTGTTGTTCCCATCTCCTCATTCCTGAGGAGATCCTGATTGAGGTGCGTTGGCAGTCATCAGACTTGGGAGAAGAGAGGATGCTCTTTAGGGCTGACCTTGGCTGGGTGCCAGCTGACCACTAAGCTGCAATATCACCCCCCTTCCCAGCTGGGTGGAGAAGACAGGATAAGATGGAAAGTGACTGGTAGGCTGAGATAGAGCAGTTTACTAAAGCAAAAAGGGAAAGTTTTCGGCTGCACAGATGAAGGTTTATTTCTCTGCTTCCCAGTAGCAAGCGATGTCTGGCCAGCATTGTAAACAAGGAATGCCCCCTGTGCCTCCTCCTCTCTTCCTTGGTGTTTATGTCTGAGCTGATGCCATATGGCGTGGAATATCCCTTTGGTTGGTTTGGGTCAGGTTTGGGTCAAGCCCTTGCCCTCGACTGGGGAGGGAATGTTACGGTGCTGATGCTTTGCTCAGAGCACTGATGTGTTACCAACACCTTTCTGGTGTCCAGTGCAAGGCACAGCACTGTGAGGGTGGCTGTGGGGAGATGAACTCCATCCCTGCCAGAGCCAGTGACAGTACTGACTAACACGAGCATCCCAGACTTCCCGTGTGTGGTGTGGTGTGTGCTAAATGCACGTGAACGAGTCCAGTCTCTGTTTTCCTCAGCCTGAAGCTTTTAGGGATGGGGGAGGACAGCTTGAAATCTTGGGCAAAAGGCTACAGCAAAACATAATCAAGAATTCATCATCTCATCACGAGGTATTTCAAAGAAGCCGAGTATCTGGTACTCTGAAGTTCAGAGGCACTGATCTCAGCAGCAAAAAGAATCGTGTCTTTTTTTTTTTTTAAATTTCCTATTTTATATCAATCTTCTGTTTAAAATTTAATAGTTCTGTTATTGTAATTTGTTACTGTAGGTGAGATTTTGACTAAATGCATTGTTTGTTTTCTAACTGCTCACAAAGTAGTGCCCTAAATTCTCCTATTTTTACAGAATCGGTGGCAATCTTCATGAAATGGCCAACTGCCCATCACAGCTGTGCCTTGTATGCTTCACTTGCATTAAGACCAAGGCTCATTTCTTTGTGGGGATTGACTGAAAAGGCATAGTTTTTCTGTGGACTCTCAATCATATAGGAAAGACAGACATCAGCAAATTTGGTATCTCCTGAAAACAAATAGAAAATGATTTTAACCTTTTTAGAATCAGAACCTATCTTTTACTAGGTAATATAATATTCAAACTCACTTGCTGAAGAGGGATAATTTTCCAAATGGGAGACAGAATAAGCTAGAGGGCATTTTTTTTCCTTACCTGCTCGGAGCATTTTGTTCTAGCTGAGAAGTTGTGGTTCCAGCACCAAAGCTGTCTTTACAAAGCTTGGGAGAATAAGAAGACCTAAGTTCTTTCGTCTCTTGGCTGCCTAAGAATCTTCATCTGGGAGGAGAAAAGTGTGTGTGTGTGTGGCAATAGAATTTATATCCCAAGGGTTTCTTTCTGTTTAGAGTTGAGGTGGTGGTGGTTTTTTTTAATTTATCTTTTCCCTCCTGACGGAGTGAGGTGGTGTTCAGAGTAGGAGGCTGCCATTATGCTCCTTTTGTCTTGCTCTTTGTTCAGATTGTGTATGCAGACTACAGCCCTCAGCTTTCAAAAGCTGCAGTAGAAGCTCAACAGAGTGTTATAAAAAGACACTGAGAGGGTTGGAAAAATGGATCTGATTCTTCTGCACCCCCACAATTCTTGTTCTTCTGCGTGTATCCAAAGATATGCCTATTGAAAAGAGCAGTGTCCTAGAGGTAGTCTAATCTGTGTCTCTGCACAGCAGTATGTTAGATCTGTTGAGCCATCTGTGTAGTATTTTGTGGCTATTTTTAACCTCTGCTTTGGCAGAAACTGCTTTTTCTGAAATAAGTTTCCTCAGTAATAATCTCAGATAAAACCCTTGTTATTAAATGTATACCTTCATAGTTTTTACTCTTTCAAAAGGTGATGCAACCTATGGCCTCTTAGGAATTATGTCAGAGGAAAGTGGAAGAAAAGTTTATTATTCACTTGTTTATTATTTACTGGTTTGTTATTTACTGGTTTCTTCCCAACCATCCTTTACAAAAGAAAAATCGTCCTCCTCAGGATTTAATGTACAGGTTTGTTTAAAACCGCCAAGTAACCGGCAGTTATTCGTGAAGGAGAAATAAGATAATGTTGCTGAGAGCAAAGAGAATCTTCACAGATAGCTTGTAGCTTAATAATTCCAAGGAAACACAGCTCATTAGGAATCCAAATCTTTTTAATGTAGGGCATAAAAGTAGACGGCAGCCTCACAGTGGATTTTGTGTTCTCTGTAGTAGGGTTGTTCTATCAGAGGGCTCTGCTGATAAGTTGCATCCTTCAGAAGGAAAGGCAACCTAATTTGCAAGAGGCTTCTGTAACAGATATTTGATGCTGAGTGGGTTTGAATAAACCTGCATTTAGGGTGCAGGCCAAGGCAATTACAGTGCTTAAAATTTTAAACACCGAAGACTTTAGTGGTGATACACAGACTGCAACTTCCTGCATGCTTGGCTGGGTGCTTTGGTTGACTGTTGTTGTTTTTTTAATACCCAAGTCAGAGCTTTTAAATGAAGGAGTTCAATGCTGGGAAAAAGAAGAGACGTTTGTGCCTTAAAATTGAGTTGCTTTTATCTTGGTGTATGAGATTTAGGAACGTGGACTGCAGATTAAAATCCAGTGGCTGACTTGGGATGCTTCTCATGCTGCCTGGTCTAGGAATTCAGTGGTTCAGTGAGTCAGGAAGGAGTTCATCAACTTCAGTACCCAATATCTCTTTATGAGTACTGATTCATCCTCTCAGGGGCTTTATCTTGGAAAAGCTCAAATTGAGACTTCTGAAGAAATCAGGGATCTCCCTAAAACATGTGTTTGTGAATCTGAACTCCTGATCTGTGCAAAGGATTTTGCTTAATTTTATGTATTAGCCACTTGAGGTTGTACTGTGGTTTTGATGGATTGAGGGTTGGCTGGAGAATCTGTAAATAGCTCTGCCTTCATGGGGGAGCTTGTTGTTTCATTAACTGCTTTTGTTAAATCACTTTGGGATGCTTTGAGTACCACTGTTATAGGCTAGAGCTTTTTGTTATGGTTGCTTTACTCAAAGATCTCAATGACCTGTATTCTTTATAAAACAACTTATGAATTGAATTTACATTTCCTGTGAATTTACATGAGGATTTGTGAAGATCACTTTTTTTTTTTTTTTTTATATTGCTCCAGAGTTTTCAGTATTCAGAAACTGGACTTGTAATTAAGAACCTCATGGAGAATTCTCCAAGGATGTTTGATGCTTCTGTGGCATGAGTGAGCTTAATAGTCCAAAGAGACTGCTGAAATTGCTGGAAGATGGAGTTCTGTCACAGAAAAATTTATGAGAGATTGTGATTCTTTGCCACTGTTCTCCAGAGCAGAGAGGCCAAGTTTCTATATCAGTGTGAGTAAAGCAATTTTTTTGGGCTCAGTTCTTCAATTTTCGTAGCAAGGAGCACCGACATCTGCAGAAAATTTCAAAGCCATCCTCATCTTGACTCTGGAAGCTGAGAGTGGTGCAGACCATATTCAGACAGTGTCATTTATAATGCTCTTTCAGGGCACTGAAGAGCGAGGTCCAGTGTTTAATGAGGCTGTGTTTTCTCTTCCTTGTGTTGCCTGGTACAACTGCTGTCTGGGATGCACTTCAGCTTTTTCACTCAGACACCTCCCAAGGGCCCCTGTGTCTTTGTATTGTGTGTTACACTGCTGTGGGTTGTAACTTCCATAAAATATGGAGATTTTGAAAAGTAATAATTAAATACAACGTATTAGAACTTATATTATTCAGGTGCATGAGTGCTGTAGAAATAAGCCAGATATAATTTCC
>NW_020957603.1:2712-10276 GCF_003031625.1 Empidonax traillii | reverse complement strand
TTCTTTTTTTTTTTTTTTTCCCCCACTGAATATTTTAAACGAGAAAGCTGAGGATATAAAAATTTTGGTATGTTACATAACTCTTATGTGACTGCAGACAAAACACTGTGGTGAGATGTCTGGGCACTGGCTTCTTACATTCTGATTTAAGTGTAGCTTGATGTAGTAGTATTTGTGGGAAAACCTTGCACCTATTCCGAAGCTTTTCAAAACTTACTCAATAGGGACCTGTTAAAATAGGCAACCCTTGCCATCACTCATTTGTTTTAGAACTCCCAGCATTTAGATTTCATTGAGTATCACTATAAAATTGCAGGTTTGTGATCTGCTTTCATATTTTGGTTGGTTTATTCTGCTTTTCGTAGGTTTTTGAAATCTGCTAAATGAGTAGGATAAATGAAGCAACTCCGGCAGTTTAAATTCTGTTCAATATTTGCAACAGTAGTTTCAGTATATCAGCTTCTGTTGGAAAGTGTTGCAGCAGGATCAGCAGTAGCCGATATATTTCAAGATTAAGGGTATTTTATGGTTCGAACAGCCCTGACAAACTGAAGCATCGTTTTAGCTCACAGTACCAAGAGCCCTGCATCACAGTGAACACAGTGGCTGGGGAGCCACTGGAAAAGTAATGATGGCTTTTTTTGTGTGTGTGTGTGTTTATTTTCCACTGAAAAGCGAGGAAAAAAAAATAGCCATTCATACTGTAGACATACTTTTGTGAAAGCAGAAGGTAGCTGTGCTAAATCCCCAAGTTTGCTGAGCAACACGAAGATCTCTTGATTTCTGCTTTGGCCTGTCTGAGCTGAGGGGAGTGTCTGTGCTGTCTTGAATCAGACATGAAGGGGGGTTTGCAGAAAGCATCACCCATGGGGTCACCCAGGTTACAACTCCTAAATTCTCCTCTACCAAGCGTTAGTTCTGGAATTAGTTCAGTTCTGTGTATCCTGCAGCATATGTAACAGGAGATTATTTACTGGAGGCAGGTGTAACTCAAAACCAAGCCACAGTGTACAGCAATATGTTTTAACAACTCTGAGCCTCAATGAATGCAAATTCATCACTGTTTTCTCAGGAAGAGACTCTGAGTCTGCCTCAGTTTGGGTTATCATCTGGCTTGTGAGGGCTTGAAGCCAGTGCAGTTACTTAAGGAGGAAACTGTTCATTTGTCTGACTGGTGAGGTCACAGTTTAATTCACGATATATTTGACTATTTAAATGAGGTTTTGGAGAAACTGATATCTTAGTGATCCTTTTGTATCATCTCTAATATACAAACATCACGCAAATAGCAACATTTATGATGTAACTGTGTGATCTGTTTAAAGGTAGGGTCTTCTGAGGGGAAAAAAAAGAAATCACGAGAGCATGCTAAATTAGATTCCATCTGGAACTCAGAAGAAGCAAGTGTAGTTCGAAGAGTATCTGCAGAAATCCTTCTTGAACAACAAATCACCACTGTCCGTCTGGTTTTTGCTGATTTCTTTAATAACAACACAGGACAAAAACATACGTGGGGTTTTTTTTCCTGTTTCTTGACCGTTATTCTCACCGGATTTCTGTGTAGCAGCCCTGGCTCAAGGAGGATGCACAAACAAAGGAATTCAGAGCTCTCAAATCTCCCTTGAAAAATTCATAAGTACATCACAGTTACACAAGAGTTAGAGCTGGTCTCCTGTGCTCCAGATAGCTCCTGTGACGCTGGCAGGCTCTGGAATTAGAATGTGTTTGGAATGTCACATTCTGCTCTCTGCTGGCCTGATTCGGTGGAATTACTCTTGCTCAAGGATTTCCTTACTCCTCACAGTTTGTTTGTTTAGCACCTTCGCCAATAGCAGGTTTTTACAAGCCAGGAGGTCTGATGTGTATAATATTTGCATTCTCTTATCCTTTTGCTCCATTAAACTGAAGGAGTCAGTGCTTTTAGTGAGTTAATTTTCCTGAACCATTAATCATTTTAGTTTTCGTGTTGTTGGTACATTTAAAGCTAGATATGAGATATACATATTTATATTTTTATCTATTTAAAATCCTTGCATTTGATATACGTTAAGCATTCGATTAACATCTGTATGTGTCTGAATACTGATCTTTTCCTGAGGAAAAAAAAATTATTTAGTTGAAATTCTACTGAGCACTGTCACGCTTGAGGGGCTTTGAATTGCTCACAGTCAAATGTTTTTAAAGATTTTTCAAAGATGCAAGTGAGTGCTCTGTCTGGGGTTTTTTAATAGTGCTTGGCTATCTAACAGCAATTGCTAGAAGTTGTGCCCCTAATGACATTTGTAAGGTTTTGGAGTTCAGTGCACTCCAAATACTTTAAAAAGTTGACTCTAAATATCAAAAGCATTTTTTTTAAAACAAGTCTTATGTTCACCGGGAAATTCAGTTATTTCCTAAAAATATGACCTTAGACCCGAATAGCTGCTCCTGGTTCCGTCTTTTTTAGGTATGTTCATTATGTGGTTGTGGCTAAACTCAGAGTTTTGCCCTGAATTCTGACTGGGGCAAGCTGCAAGCTTCAGAACAAGCCATCACTGGTAGATTGTGTGTGTGTGTCATTAAAAAACTGCGAACTAAAGGAGGTGTAAAAGCCACGGAACCCTGTCAGCAGCTCTCTGCAGCACATCTCAGGCTGGGGAATCCCTGCCTGGAGATACAGGACACACCCTGGGAGGCGGGGGTAGAAGGGCATCTGAGCGCTGTACAACTCCTGTGTGGGGAGGAACAACGTCATGGAAAGAGAAACAAAGGTGCTTCAGGATCATCACTTTGCTCTCACAACAAAACGTTTTTGTGATATGTGAAAGCAAGGGTTTTTCAGATGACATGTTTTTATTATAAGCAGGTGCTGTTGTCTGTTCAGCAACCTCATTGCTCTCGCTGTTGTGAGGTGCCTGGGTGTGTAGAGTTCCATAAACAAGGAGAAGAAAGACTTTCAGAAGCATAAATACTCTGGAGGAATAAATGAATAATAAAAAAGATGCTTAACGATGTTGCTATTAATAATTCACGCTTTTAGGAAACTCAGGACTTTGAAGTTGCTGTTTCACAAATCCAGCATCTAAATGAAAGGGAAAAACAGAGTGGAAAACCAGCCTACCCTAAGAAAATAATTAGTAGTAGTAGTTATCCCTTCTTGCTGTCCTTCCTGAAAGCATGGTGGGACTCACAGTGATTGATTTGGTAATTATGTTGAGTGTACTTAAATAAAACTTTGCCATAAAGGTCTAGTGGGTGTTGTCTGCCCAGAAGGCACACACATCCTCACCGGTACCAGTGGGATTTCAGTGGAGGTACCGCAGATTCTGATGGGATTTGCTTTTATGGGGCTTAGCTGTGACTAAGAAATGATGCTCCCTGTATCTCATTAGCAAATATGAGTAGTGGATGAAGAGGTATTAGTGAGATTAGGTTAGTCACACTCCGAAATGAGAAGGGGAACAGGCTAACAAGGTGAGAACAGTACTTCAAATTTTTATCCTGCTTTTTATCTTCTGGACTGTCAGAGGTTTGTCCACATCTGAGGCATGAAACAAATACCTTTTAGGATATTGCCCTGAATTAAATATAGTGTGTCAGTAGGGAGTAATCTAAACTTTTTGTTCTTTTGTGCTGTAGGAATGGAACATCTCCAGCAGTCTATTATTTTGTAATTTAAGAAATCTCGAAGTAAACATGAGGCTGACTTGTATTTGGTATTTGATCTGAGGAATAAACGTAATGTTTGGAAATTTGCATTCCTAAGTGCTTGTACTTTAATGGAAGGGGTTTTTTTTCAGAGAGAAAAATGATTCTTCATATCCTAATGACAAGGCTTTAGGTCTGGCTGTCAGTCTGACCGGACTATTTTTCACCTTGGTTGCAGCTTGTAACTTTAGGTCCAATTCTGGCCTGCTGGCTCTGGGGTGAGTTATCTGAGAGGCCAACTAATGCCAACATGCAGTTCATATATAATCTATTACAAATTATTAATACTTCTGACCACGGTAGGTATTTGCTGTCAGACTTATGTACCTAGGCATAAGGAATCCAAATTTCTTGCAAGCCTGGAATGGGAACAAGGCAAAGCAAGGTATCAAGAAGTCGATTAAGCTGGCTAGTCAGCATTTTTACCCTTTTAACAAATTAAAAAAAAAAAAAAAAAAAAAGAGGAATGTTTTCAAAACAAGTATTCCTTTAATTTGGAAAATAATTTTTACCAGTGCTAAGTTCTGTCTGAGGCTTTCCAATTTCCCTTTCAACTTTCTAGTATTGTGTGTAGGAGATTATGCTGTTATGAACAGCATATGACAGGGATCTGTTACTCTGTGCTTCTTGGAGCCCTTGCACGACTTTTGGAGAGAGAAGGAAGGGAATGAGAAGGTGGAATTTTTTTGGTAACTGTCTCTTTCTGTTCAATATGTGAAGCTCTTTCTTCTGCTGCACCCATCTGGGGATCCTTTGCCTTGAAACAGCCCCTTAGCACGTGGTGATGAGATTTTTAGTTCACTGCCAGCAGTGCTTGTCAAGCTGCCAAGCATCCATTTATATTTTATATCTCCAGTGTATGTGTCCATACTTGAGAGAGAGGAAGCAGCCATCAGTGCAGAGATGCTCTCAAAACCAGAGATGCCTCAAAGCACCACTCTTACATTAATTATGTGGACATTTATACCTGGAAAGAAACGGTCGCGGCTGAATTCAAACCATCAGCAGCTTTGTCCAGAGCAATTAATAGATTTCATCATCAAGAATGTCCTCAAAATGTGTTCTTTCATGAAAAATACGTTTTTGTTAGTCTTTTAGTTTACTTTAGCCTCTTTTAGCTTTATTAGGGTGATTTCCTCTTCTTTTTTTCCTCTCTCTTTATTTGAAATCCACTGTTTTCAGGAGGGAAGGGTTGGAGGGGAGAGGGGCAACGCTCCATTTTGTTGCTGCTGTTGTCATTAATGTTTTACTCCTGGTGAGGTGATTCTTTAATATTTCCTCTAGAAACTGGGTATTAATGTGGTTTTGGTTATGTGGTTTCTTGCCCATGCTGTGTTGCTCTTTATTTCATGTCTTTGTTTTGTGGGTAATGATCTATCTTTTGTAGACACAAGATTTTCCTCACTGATTCCATTCAAATGTCATTTCATACTTTGCTAAGTCATGGCAAAATGCTTTTTCCTAAACATTGAACATAAATATTGGATGAAGATGTATTTTGTGCTACACAATAATTGTTCAGTTACCAATTTTGTGATTTTTTATTTTTTTATTTAGCCCTTGCAGAAATCAGTCAGGCAGCATATGATAATGTGAATTACTCTTGTGAGCTTTCTGCCAGTAATTCTGAATGTTGCTGGATGGGTGAGCTTCTGGATTAGGTGTTAAAAAAAGCAGTTTAGTATATGTTATTAGTAAAACTTCACTCATTTTTTTATTTTTGCTAAGAATTGGCAGCAGGGATGCTAATGAGGTCATAACTGGATATGAGATTCCTTAATTCTAAGAAGTGAAACAAAGTAATACATTTGATGAGAAGAACTTCCTCATCTATCAACAGAACAGTGTAGCTTTAGGGTGCTGGTAGCAGATTGCCTGTTGTTTTGCCTGCAGATTGCCTCGAGTTTTAAAATTACATCGCTCTGATGGTCCAGTTCTCTTCAGATTTGTAAAATATGTTTTTGTTTTTCGTTTTTCACGGTAAAGCGTAGCTAAGAATCTGACTAGAAATTACCACTCAGTGGTAATGATAAAAAAAAATCTGAAGATAATGAAGGATGCATGGCTCTGTTATTTGGTGTGGTGTGGGTGATTTGGCTTCTGGAGTGGTTAACATACCTCCTCAGTGTGTCAATTCGAGAATCAGAAATAAGACCCTAGCAGTGATTTCAGTACTTGGAAAAGTTTGAGTCCTTAGGGGAAGGGGGCCACCTGCCTGGAGTCAAATATAGAAGTGCACAGAGTTTGCAGATAGAGCTTTTCAAAGAGTTGAAGGCATCTGAATGCACTGAAGAGGAGTCACAGAACAAAAGCAGCTGATGAGCCTCAAGAGATGCGAGATGAGTGTCTGTAACCATTGTCATGTGCCTCGGTGTGCTCAGCAGGATGATGTGTAGGTGTCTTTAGGTGCAAGGCAGACTTACATACTAAAACTTTCCAGGGAGAAATGTGGTTTATGTTTTTTTTTTTTTCCTTCCCCGTGTCTTTTTACTTGCCGTGTTCGTTAGGGTTTTTTTTTTTGAAGTTCATTTTAAAAAATAATTAATTCAAAGCTTCAAAGCACCAGTAAAGCATTCCATTAGTGTCTGTGAATCACACCTAGGATTCATATAACTTAGGAAAGTATTAATGACTAAACCAGTGGTTATCCTTTTATTAACTGTGTTTGAAAGAAATGGAAGACTTTATAAGCAGCCTGTTTTTTGCAGTTTATTGTTGGCACTAACTCTTTTGAATAGACATAGTTCAGTGACCATTCTATCCTCCACACTTGATAGAAGATCTCCAAGAAAATCTGAGTCCTTTAAATGTGAGCTTTCTTGGCACAGCTTCATCCAGTCTTGTTTGACAAACTTAAGGGATAGGGTAGTGCAAACAATTTTTCGTTCAGCCAGGTTTTTTTTTTCTCCTAGCAAAAAGAGAAGCTTTGAAGAAGTTTAAATTTTAGAATAGTAGAAGAGTGAAAACTCTTTTTTTTTTCCCCCATGAAGCTTCCACTTTCGAACTTCCTTTCTTTACCTTAAAAATAGAAACAAAGGAGTTTTTTTTCAATTTAAATAAAATAATTCTGAGACAAAAAGGAGTGATTTTCATCTTCCATGTGTATCAGAAAATGCAGACATTAAATCAGTTGAAGGCATTCTGTAATTTTTTTTTCAGGCTGGTTGCTCTATACCCCATGTGTAACATCCTTACCATTTATGCATGGGCTTTTTCTAAATGGCATTAGCAGAGCTCTAGAATAGTTATCTGCTCTTTTGCAACTGCCTCGCTAGAATTTTGCATGAATATTATAGGAAAGCACGGGGCTTTTCATTTGTTTTAAGAAGATATTCCTGTAAAGGTGGTTTGGGTTTTTTTGTTTTTGTTTTTTAATTTTTTGTTCTGATAAGATACTGTCATCAGCATCTCTTTGTGGTTCAGTAATTAGTCCAGCAAGAATGAAATCCAAATGAACTGCTTTAGTGATAAAATGTTTCTAATGGTAATGTGCAAAGGTTTTCTATCAGCAAAAGGTAATTCCCTTAGTACCTGGAAACAACTTTTGAAATCAAAGGCTGAAAGGCTGTGGAGACAGGCAGCTGCACCAGAAAATGTGTAATCCTTTGGCTTCCCTGAAAATATTGAGCGAGATTAATTTTTTTTATTTTATCTGAAATTGAATCTAAGCAGTTGGTCAGATGCAGTATTATGGTATTAATTCAGTATCAGGGTTGAAAATCCATTTGGTGACTTTGATTCATTTGGGAAATACGGCGTTTCCTTTTATGGTGGAAGTAGAAATGTAGTTCTCATTGAAAGACAGCTTTACTTTTATAACCACTGGCCAAATTTTATATAATAAGGCAAAATAATTCCTCCTACGTAAAAGAAAAAA
>NW_020957603.1:0-2174 GCF_003031625.1 Empidonax traillii | reverse complement strand
TTTATTATTTTCTAGAATGTATTCTTATTTCTTTTGCTATTTTACCTGAAGAATTATAAAAGAACTGTGGGTACAGCTGCAGAGCTTTCAGCTGAAGGCAGGAAAAATGCAAAAGTCTTACAGTATCCAAGGAATGCTTCTACTGAATGGCTTCCTAACGAGCATTTTATAAGGAGTTAATTTGCCCCTTGTTTATGGTAGTCAAACTCCAAAACATGTTTTTCAAACAGGGAATTCTCCTTTGTCTCTCCCTTGTATAATAGCATCTTGTACCATCTTTATTTTTTTCACCCCTCTTTCAATCAGTCAGTTATTTACTATGTTTGGAGAGGTTTGTGTTTAGCACATTGTTAATACCCTCTCAAGCCCTAGAAGATTTTGTTTCCACCGGTTTATAGTATGTTTTTGTTAGAGCAAATAGTGAAAAATAAAAAAAAAAAGGATTTGTTGTCCCACGTTTCCTTATGCTTTTCCCAAATGTTATGACTCTGCTTCAAAATACTAACTTTTCACTGTCAAAACCACTGCAATTTCTACAGATTCACAGATACTCCTTTCCAGTGAAATCCTCTTTCCAGGTTACTTCTAGAACGTAAAATTCCCCCTCCCATTCCCATTTTTATACAGGGACAAACCACGCCTTAGCTTTGCCTGATACCATGATTATCCTGGCCCCATACCTACTTTTTTGGCTTCCACATTAACTTATTTGTATTAAAATAGTACAAAGACGCCTCACACACAGGGAAGGGTTTAATTTTCTGAAAGGTGAAGCCTTGCACTGCCCCAGTAATTAATCTCTATGCCCTGCCCTACCCACACTAGGACTCTATACCTTCCTCTAAGTTTGGTTTTGTTGTTGTTGTTGTTTCAGAGAAGCAGAGTTATCGATGATTATAAAATTTTATATCTTTAGTGTTAAATGATTCATTTTATACCATAAGTAAGTGGGATCATTGGGGATCACGTGCCCATCTTCAAATTTTCATGTCAAAACTGCAAATTTCTTGACTGAGACTGTGGTCAAACACTGTAACAAGCTTCCTGGAACAGTCTTTGAAAGGCATTTGGACAATGCTTTAACTTTTGGTCAGTGCTGAAGGGCTCAGACAGCGGTCACACAAGATGATTGTTGGAGGTCCCTTCCAACCGAAATGATTCTATTCTTCTCTTCTATTCTAATATAACCTAATTTTTTTTTTTTTTCTGCTCTTGAGACCAGGGAACTCTTCCTTGCTTGCTTCTCTCTGTGCGAATCAGCTGTCATCTTTAAACTGCTTTTATTTCCCTGGAGTCCTGGGAGTTGGAGCCTCCCAGGAGTTGGAGATTCCCAGGTGGCACTTTAGATAACCTTGGAAACACAGTAGCTTGTGAAAAGATCCGGTTCTGCAGCTGCCTTTTCCCTTAATCTTCCATTGGACTCCTAGGTCAGCGTCATTACAGACGATAAAAAAACTTCACAGGTATGAAAAATAATAAAAATTGAAGGCTACTTTGTCATTTGGCTTGGAAGATGCTTACTTCCCTCCATTTGAAGTGTTCTTCATGGCTCGTGAAGTGAAAGGAGGCATCTATAAATATAAATTACAAAAAAATAATTGTCAGGTCTTGTAAATCCCGGTTTGTCGTTGCTTTGTGTGCTGATGCTCAGAAATGGTTGTCAGCTAAACATTGCTGTCTTTAGAATTAATATATCAAAAAGCTTTTTGTGGAAGTGTACTTGAAAAGAGCCTTTGTATATTTTATCTCTTTTTCTCTCTTTAAGAGAGTAAAGAATATACTTTAAGGGTATATTTCTTCCAAATAGATTATCAGCCCTACCAATTTATTTAGAAGTTCTGTTCCTGTTCCTCCTACTTTCTTTATTTTACTCTAATCAGTTATTTGTGATGGGAAACAAGACTGCAGAGGAAGAAGAGGCACTGTGACATAATATTTCTACTTATGCTAATTCCATGTTAATGACAGTTCTTCACATATCTAACTATAAACAAATATGTTATAACCTGTAGAAGAACAAGAGGGGGTTTTTGTGAGCTGTCAGGTTGAGAGCATGTCAGCTGGGAAGGCTGAAAGAGCACAGATATGCAGTGAAGTTCTTTAGTGGCTGCTGTGACCTCAGGCCGATTAAATAGCTCATTCCAGCAGTCAGGATGGTGTTCATGTTGAGCTAA
>NW_020957602.1:23486-24956 GCF_003031625.1 Empidonax traillii | reverse complement strand
ATACTGGTCTGTACTGGTTTATACTGGTGTGTAGTGGTGTGTATGGGTTCAGAGTGGTTTATACTGGTCTGTACTGGTTTAGAGTAGTCCATACTGGTCTTTACTGGTCTGTACTGGTGCTTACTGGTCTATATTGGTTTATACCGGTTCATGCTGGTTCATACTGGTTCTTACTGGTCTATACTGGTTTATAATGATCCATACTGGTTCTTACTGGTCTATACTGGTTTATACTGATTCACGCTGGGTTATACTGGTTTATATTGGTCTGTACTGGTCTATACTGGTTTATAATGATTCATACTGGTTCGTACTGGTCTACAGTGGTTTGTACTGGTTTGTACCAGTTTATGCTGGACCGAACTGGTATGAACTGGCTTATACTGGTCCATACTGGTTTGTACTGGTTTATAGTGGTCTGAACTCGTATGAGCTGGTTTGTACTGGTCCATACTGGTTTGTAACTGTTTATACTGGCCCATACTGGTTTGTACCGGTTTATACTGGTCCATACTGGTTTATACTGGTTTGTACTGGTCCGTACTGGTCCATGCTGGTCTGTACCGGTTTATACTGGTCCGAACTGGTTTGTACTGGTTTATACTGGTCCGAACTGGTTTGTACTGGTTTATACTGGCCCGAACTGGTATGAACTGGTTTGTACTGGTCCATACTGGTCTGTACCGGTTTATACTGGTTTATACTGGTCCATACTGGTTTGTACTAGTTTATAGTGGTCTGAACTGGTATGAGCTGGTTTGTACTGGTCCATACTGGTTTGTAACAGTTTATACTGGTCCATACTGGTTTATACTGGTCCATAGTGGTTTGTACTGGTTTATACTGGTCTGAACTGGTATGAGCTGGTTTGTACCGGTTTATACTGGTCTGTACTGGTTCATACTGGTCTGTACTGGTCCATACTGGTCTGTACTGGTTTATACTGGTCCGTACTGGTACGAACTGGTCTGTACTGGTCCATACTGGTCTGTACTGGTGCGCAGGTGCCCCCGAAGGGGGAGGACGTGCTGGAGCTGCCCCCCCCCGCCCCCCCCGTGGCCCCCCGAGTCCCCTCCCCCCTCGGGCCCGACGAGGGGGCGGAGCCTCCGGACCAGGTGAGACCCCTCCCCCCCCCCCAAAATATCCCAAAATCATCCAAAATAACCCCAAAATAACCGAAAATCACCCCCAAAATGCCCCAAAATACCTCAAAAATATCCCAAAATACCCCAAAATACCCCAAAACACTCCCTGGGACCCCCAAAATCCCATCAAAACCCACCCTGGGACCCCCCAAAATACCCCAAAATCATCCAAAATAACCCCAAAATACCCCAAAAATACCCCCAAAATACCCCAAAATTACCCCAAAATATCCCAAAATCACCCCAAAAATATCCCAAAATACCCCTAAATCACCCCAAAATATCCCAAAATCACCCCAAAATATCCCAAAATACCCCAAAATCA
>NW_020957602.1:19372-21114 GCF_003031625.1 Empidonax traillii | reverse complement strand
ACTGGTCTATACTGGTTTATACTGGTCTATACTGGTCTAGGTGGCGGGAAGCAGCCCAGCGCCAGCAGCAGCACTGGGGGTGACTGGGGGGGCTGTGCTGGGTGTAACTGGTCCATACTGGTCCATACTGGTCTGTAGTGGTTTATAGTGACCCATACTGGTCTATACTGGTCTATACTGGTTTATACTGGTCTATACTGGTCTAGGTGGCGGGAAGCAGCCCAGCGCCAGCAGCAGCACTGGGGGTGACTGGGGGGGCTGTGCTGGGTGTAACTGGTCCATACTGGTCAGTACTGGTCTACAGTGATTCATAGTGATCCATACCAGTCTATACTGGTTTATACTGGTCTATACTGGTCTAGGTGGTGGGAAGCAGCCCAGCGCCAGCAGCAGCACTGGGGGTGACTGGGGGGGCTGTGCTGGGTGTAACTGGTCCATACTGGTCTGTAGTGGTTTATAGTGACCCATACTGGTCTATACTGGTCTATACTGGTCTATACTGGTTTATACTGGTCTATACTGGTCTAGGTGGCGGGAGGCAGCCCAGCGCCAGCAGCAGCGTTACGGGCCCAGCCTGCGCCTCCTGCGCATCATCTACGAGCGCCAGTGAGGCCACGCCCACCCATCGACCCCACCCCTTCCCGGTGGCCACGCCCACAATAAAGGCTGTGTATGCAAATGAGGGGGCATGGCCAGTGACAACACGTGAGTGGGTGGGGCCAATGCTCTTTATTGGGGGGAGGGGCTCTAAAAAAGGGGGAGGGGAGATGGGGGCGTGGTCTGGAGATGGGGGCGTGGTCACAGGTCACATGACGTCATCGTTGCTGTTGGAAGGGGGTGGGGAAGGTCAATGGTGCCCCTCCCCCTCGGCTTTGGCCCCTCCCCCTTTGGGGTCACACCCACTTTGGCTCCACCCCCCCTCACTCTCCCATTGGCTGGGCTGAGCCACGCCCTTCTCCCATTGGTGGGTTTAAGCCCCACCCTCCTCTTTGAGCTCTCCCATTGGCTGATGGTGCTCGGGGTTCCCCCATTGGCTGCTTTAAGCTCCGCCCTCCCCTCTAAGCTCTCCCATTGGCTGCTTCAAACCCTGCCCCTCCCGGCCTCCCATTGGCTGCTTTAAACCTCTCCCACTCCCCTGGGCTTTCCCATTGGCTCCTTTAAGCCCCGCCCCCACTTCAATGCACCTCCCTCTCCCATTGGTCAATTGAAGCCCCTCCCCTTCCCCCCCACTCCATTGGCCGCTTTAAGCCCCGCCCTCACCTGCACCGCTCTCCCATTGGCCGACGGGCTTCGCTCGGAGCTCTCCCATTGGCCGGATGAAGCCCCGCCCCTTCGGCCATTGGTGTGCTCCCATTGGCTGGGGGGGGGGGGGCCATCCGGGCGCTCCCATTGGCCGGGTGAAGCCCCGCCCCCCCAGCAATGGGGTATTCCCATTGGCCGGGCGTGGCCCCGCCCCCTCGGCCCTTGGGACGCTCCGATTGGCCGAGGGGGGGGGCTCAGGGCACTCCCATTGGCTGGGTGAAGCTGAGGGCGTCGCCCAAGGCCCCCCATTGGCCCCGGCGGGTCTGGAAGAGGCCGATCCAAACCCCCAGGGCCACGCCCCAAAGCCCCGCCCCCACCGCTGACCTCACCACGTCTGGGGAACAAAAACGGGGTCAGGGACCCCCAAAAATGAGTTTGGGACCCCCAAAAACCCCCCTGGGAACCCCCAAAACCCCCCCAGTCCAAACCCCCAGGGCCAC
>NW_020957602.1:11099-12622 GCF_003031625.1 Empidonax traillii | reverse complement strand
ATCCAGGTGAGGTCCAGGTGGCACCAGGAGGTCCAGGTGAGATCCAGGTGAGGTCCAGGTGGCACCAGGAGGTCCAGGTGAGATCCAGGTGAGGTTCAGGGAAGATCCAGGTGGGTCTGGGAAGGACCAGGTGAGGTTCAGGTAAGATTCAGGTGAGATCCAGGTGACACCTGGAAAGTCCAGGTGAGGTCCAGGAGGGTCCAGGCAAGATCCAGGTGAAACCAGGAGGGTCCAGGTGTGACCAGATGTATCCAGGTGTGCTCAGGTGTGATCAGATGAGATCCAGGTGAGGTTCAGGTGAGACCAGGAGGGGTCCAGGTGGGACCTGGAGGTCCAGGTGAGGTCCAGCTGAGGTTCAGGTGTGACCAGGTGAGATCCAGGTGAGCTCCAGGTGAAACCAGGAGGGTCCAGGTGTGTCCAGGTGAGCTCCAGGTGGAACCAGGAGGGTCCAGATGTGACCGGGTGAGATCCAGATGAGCTCCAGGTGGAACCAGGAGGTCCAGGTGAGATCCAGGTGAGGTTCAGGTGGGACCGTGGGGCTTCAGGTGAGATCCAGGTGAGGTTCAGGGAAGATCCAGGTGGGACTGGGAGGGACCAGGTGTAACAAAGTGAGACCAGGTGAGATCCAGGTGAGCTCCTGGTGGGACTTGGAGGCTCCAGGTGAGGTCCAGGTGAGCTCCAGGTGGAGCCAGGTGAGCTCCAGATGTGTCCAAGGTGGGAACAGGAGGGTCCAAGTAGGACCAGGAGGGTTCAGGTGAGGTTCAGGTGAGACCAGATGAGACCAGGAGGGTCCAGGGTGTGACCAGGTGTGACCAGAAGAGATCCAGGTGTGTCCAGGTGTGCTCAGGTGTGACCAGGTGAGATCCAGTTGAGGTTCAGGTGAGACCAGGAGGGTCCAGGTGTGTCCAGGTGGGATCAGGTGAGGTTCAGGTGTGTCCAGGTGGGATCAGGTGAGGTTCAGGTGTGACCAGGTGAGATCCAGGTGAGCTCCAGGTGTGACCAGGTGAGCTCCAGGTGAGGTTCAGGTGGGACCAGGAGGGTCCAGATGTGACCAGGTGAGGTTCAGGTGGGACCAGGAGGGTCCAGGTGTGTCCAGGTGAGCTCCAGGTGGAACCAGGAGGGTCCAGGTGTGACCAGGTGTGTCCAGGTGGGATCAGGTGAGGTTCAGGTGAGCTCCAGGTGGACCAGGAGGGTCCAGGTGTGATCAGGTGAGGTCCAGGTGTGACCAGGTGTGTCCAGGAGGGATCAGGTGAGGTTCAGGTGAGCTCCAGGTGGACCAGGAGGGTCCAGGTGTGCCCAGGTGACCTCAAACCACCCCAACTGACCCCTCCCCCCCCCTCCCCCCCCTTTCAGGCTGCACCTGTCGACCTTCCAGCCCTCGCTGACCCAGCTGTGCAACCACACCTGGCCGCGGGACGTGCACCTGGTGGGCGACTTCTCGGCCCCCTCGCGCTTCTTCCTGGCCGTGGCCGTGGGGGGGTTCCTGCTGGCCCTGGGGGGGCTGGGGGGTTACCTGGCCTACC
>NW_020957602.1:3337-5116 GCF_003031625.1 Empidonax traillii | reverse complement strand
GACTGGGGGGCACTGGGAGGGGACTGGGGGGCACTGGGAGGGTATTGGGGGGCACTGGGAGGGACTGGGAGGGGATTGGGGGGCACTGGGGGGGGATTGGGAGGGAACTGGGATGGACTGGGAGGGACTGGGGAGCAACAAACCGGTGGGGGGAGGGAGCCCTGAAACGAGAAGTGGGCGTGGCCAGAGCCGGGTGGGCGTGTCCTACGACGGGTGGGCGTGGCTTTAACCCCTCCCCCTCCTCCCCCTCAGGGTTTCGGGTTCCTCAACCTGGTGCTCTGGGCCGGCGGGTCCTGGTTCATCTACAAGGAGACCCCGTTCCATCGCCCGGCCCCTCCCCCCACCCAGGGCCACACCCCCTCCGCCATCTGACCACGCCCCTCCCCCCCCTTCACCCCTTCCCCAAGGGGGGGGTTTTTGTAGCGTTGCCGAATTTTGGGGGAGGGGGGAGGGGAAGGGAAGGGGGAAAGGGGGGGCGTGTCCAGGTGGTGGGGGCGGAGCTTTTGGGAGGGGAGAAAGGATGTTGGGGAGGGGGAGGGGTGGGCTTGGGGTGGGCTTTGGGTGAGTCTTGACCTTGGTGGACCTTGGGTTGACCTTTGGGTGACCCCTGATCTTGGGTTGACCTTTGGGTGATCCTTGACCTTTATTGACCTTGGGTTGGTCTTCATTGACCTTGGTTGACCTTGGGTTGACCTTTGGGTTGGCCTCGACCTTGGTGGACCTTGGGTTGACCTTGGGTTGACCTTTGGGTGATCCTTGACCTCGATTGACCTTAGGTTGGTCTTCATTGACCTTGCATTGACCTTTGGGCTGGCCTCGACCTTGGTTGACCTTGGGTTGACCTTTGGGTGACTCTTGACCTTGGGTTGACCTTTGGGTGACTCTTGACCTTGGGTTGGCGTTGAGTTGACTTTTGGATGATTCTTGGCCTTTGGTTGACCTTTGGGTGATTCTTGACCTCGGTTGACCTTGGGTTGACTTTGGGTTGACCTTTGGGTGACTCTTGACCTTGGGTTGACCTTGGGTTGACCTTTGGGTGGTTCTTGACCTTGGCCTGACTTTTGGGTGACTCTTGACCTCAGTTGACCTCAGATTGGTCTTCATTGACCTTGGGTTGAGTTGGTTTGACCGTTGGGTGATTCTTGACCTTGGGTTGACCTTTGGGTGGTTCTTGACCCTGGGTTGACCTTGGCTTGACCCTTGGGTTGGTCTTGACCTCGTTGACCGTCGGTTGTGGATGTTGAGTTTGGGTTGGTCTTGGCTTGGGTTGACCCTTGGGTTGGTCTTGGTTTCATTGACCATTGGCGGGTTGATGCTCACTCTGGTTGGGTCGGTCTTGGCTTGGGTTGACCCTTGGGTTGATCTTGACCTCGTTGACCATTGGTTGGTTGATGCTGACGTTGGGTTGGTCTTGGGTTGACCCTTGGGTTGCTCTTCATTGACCATCGGTTAGTTTGACCCTTGGGTTGGTCTTCATTGACCATCAGTTGGTTTGACCCTTGGGTTACTCTTCATTGACCATCAGTTGGTTTGACCCTTGGGTTGCTCTTCATTGACCATCAGTTGGTTTGACCCTTGGGTTGTTCTTGGCCTCATTGACCATTGGTTGGTTGATGCTGACGTTGGGTTGGTCTTGGGTTGACCCTTGGGTTGATCTTGAGCTCATGACCACTGGTTGGTTGACGTTGACTTCGGTTGGGTTGGTCTTGGCTTGGGTTGACCTTTGGTTTGGTCTTGGTTTCATTGACTATTGGTTGGTTGATGCTCACTCTGGTTGGG
>NW_020957602.1:0-1815 GCF_003031625.1 Empidonax traillii | reverse complement strand
CATTGACTATTGGTTGGTTGATGCTCACTCTGGTTGGGTTGGTCTTGACTTGGGTTGACCCTTGGGTTGGTTGTGGCTTTTTTGACCATAAATGGAGTTGATTTTTGGGCTGGTCTTGGTTTCATTGACGATTGTTGGGTTGGTGTTGACTTTGGGTCGGTCTTGGCCTCGTTGACCGTTGGTTGTTGATGTTGACTTTGGTTGGGTTGGTCTTGACTTGGGTTGACCCTTGGGTTGGCCTTGACTTCATTGACCATCGGTTGGTTTGACCCTTGGGTTGATCTTGATCTCATTGACTGTTGGTTGGTTGATGTTGATTTTGGGTTGGTCTTGGGTTGATTTTCATTGACCATCAGTTGGTTTGACCCTTGGGTTGCTCTTCATTGACCATCAGTTGGTTTGACCCTTGGGTTGCTCTTCATTGACCATCAGTTGGTTTGACCCTTGGGTTGGTTTTTATTGACCATCAGTTGGTTTGACCCTTGGGTTGGTCTTCATTGACCATCAGTTGGTTTGACCCTTGGGTTGCTCTTGACTTCATTGACCATCAGTTGGTTTGGCCCTTGGGTTGGTCTTGACTTCATTGACCATCAGTTGGGTTGACCCTTGGCTTGGTTTTCGTTGACCATCAGTTGGTTTGACCCTTGGGCTGCTCTTCATTGACCATCAGTTGGTTTGACCCTTGGGTTGCTCTTCATTGACCATCGGTTGGTTTGACCCTTGGGTTGGTCTTCATTGACCATCAGTTGGGTTGACCCTTGGGTTGGTCTTCATTGACCATAAATGGAGTTGATTCTTGGGCTGGTCTTGGTTTCATTGACAGTTGTTGGGTTGGTGTTGACTTTGGGTCGGTCTTGGCCTCGTTGACCGTTGGTTGTTGACGTTGACTTTGGTTGGGTTGGTCTTGACTTGGTTTGATCTTTGGGTTGGTCTTGACTTCATTGACCATCGGTTGGTTTGACCCTTGGTTGATCTTGACGTCATTGGCTCTTGGTTGGTTGATGTTGATTTTGGGTTGGTCTTGGGTTGGTCTTCATTGACCATCAGTTGGTTTGACCCTTGGGTTGGTCTTCATTGACCATCAGTTGGTTTGACCCTTGGGTTGGTCTTGGTTCTGTTGACCCTTGGGTGGTTTGACCTTGGGTTGGGTTGACCCTGGATGACCTTGGGTTGACCTTGGATGTCCCTGGATGACCCTGAGTGTCCTTGGGTTGGGTCAGGTTGACCTTGGGGTGACCTTGGGTGCTCTTGATGACCTTGGGTTGGGTTGGGTTGACCTTGGATGTCCCTGGATGACCTTTGATGACCTTGGGCTGGGTCGGGATGATCTTGGGTTGGTTGACCTTGGGTTGGTTGACCTTGGGTTGACCCTGGATGACCTTGGGTTGGATGAGGTTGACCTGGGTGGTCTTGGATGACCTTGGGTTGGGTTGACTTTGGGTTGGGTTGACCTTGGTTGACCTTGGGTGCTCTTGGATGACCTTGGGTTGGGTTGACCTTGAGTTGGGTTGACGTTGGATGTCCCTGGATGACCTTTGATGACCTTGGGTTGGGTCAGGATGATCTTGGGTGACCTTGGGTGCTCTTGGATGACCTCAAATGATGTTGGGTTGACCTTGGGTGACCTTGGGTTGACCTTGGATGACCTTGGCTGCTCTTGGATGAAGTTGGGTTGACCTTGGATTGGGTTGACCTTGGATGACCTTAAATGTCCTTGGGTTGGATGAGGCTGACCTGGGTTGACCTTGGGTTGACCTTGGATGTCCCTGGATGACCTTTGATGACCTTGGGTTGGGTTGACCTTGGGTTGGTTGA
>NW_020957601.1:16523-24999 GCF_003031625.1 Empidonax traillii | reverse complement strand
AGAGCTGGATTTTGGGGGGCCCGTTTTTTTGCCACTAAGTGGCAGTTTTGAGGATGTCAGAACACACACACACACACACACCTCTAGTGTTATATTCTGACACAGATTCCCAGAAATAGTGCTGGAAGTTTGGAGTGCAATCAGGAGCTGGAGGCAAATCATTTTTCCTTGCCAGTTCCATTGATTTTCTCCAAAGCACACAAAATAAAGATCTTTTTCTCCCAGTTAAAGCTGATGCCCCTTCAGAGAAGAACATCTCTGAGTGGCACTCAGTTCACAGAGGGATATCAACATTTTGGGGTGAACATACTGAAATCCTACTGATAATCCCCTACACCCACTTTCCACTGCTCAGGAACCAAGAAGGGAGGGAACCTGCAACGCTCAGCTGTGGATAAAATCAATGTAATACAATCAGCCATCACAACAAGAATCCAATTACTGTATATTCTCACCCCAGCTAATCCACCTGATTTAGGCTACACTGGGTAATGGTTTTGACTTCCTTAAATCATCAACATTTATTTTCCCCCTCCTCTCAGTTCTGAAGCTGACAGGTATTGCTGCTGAAAATTATTAATCGTCTTGTTTCTCAATTCTCATTTGTTCTATCATATTCCAAACTGCAGCCACCAGTGGTGGAGGGATAAAGAGAAGGTACGAACACACTCTTCATGTCTTCATGGATGGACATTAAATCCAAATGATGGATTTAATGATTGCATTGTAATATCAAATTTGGTGGCATTGCTGGGGTACAGACTTACTGACATGTTTGATATTGAATTAAAATGACCCTGGCATTGTGAAAGTGGATATTTTGCTCCTCCTTCACCTGCCCTGCGAACTGAGCCATTGAAATCTTAGTCCTTCAGTGTCTGTTCTCCTTTTCCAGCCCTGATTCCCAACTGAGACAGTGAATTCACTGGAACTGTGAACTCCAGCACCTCTTTTGCTCCACTGCCAGGTGCCAGCAGCTCTGCCAGTGTTCATCCATCCTTAGCTGATTTTTTTTCCTCTCCTGGGTGTGAGCTGAAGTCTTTAACACTGGTTTCCTTTGAGCAGATTAATGAATAAGGGAGCTGCAATCGCCACTGCTGGGCAGGATTCAAAGGCTGCACCTCAGTGGGAGTCTCCATTAGCACGGGCTGGATTTCAAGTCAGATTCCCTGTGATGTTCTGGAGGCTTTGAAGCCTCGTCCCCCGAGGGGAAACCCCCTAATTCCCACAGATCACCAGGCTATCCATCTGCTTAATAAAAACAAATGAGCCTGGAATGAAAAGGACTGAGGCCAGAGCGTGGCTGGAGTCATCAACATTCCTGCGCTGCCTTCAGAGATGATTTAGGGATATTAACCGGCCATCAAGTCAGCAGAGCATTAAATCAGTGTTACACAGGAGGAAAATAATCCCCCCCTCCAACACTGCTCTTGAACAGGGTTCAGAACAGCTCAGGGCAGACCTTGTTGTTCTCTGCAAGTCCCTGACAGGAGGGGGGAGACGGGTGGAGGTCGGTCTGTTATCCCAGGAACCAGCAGTAAGACAAGAGGGCTCGATCTGGAGCTGTGCCAGGAGAGGTTTAGGTTGGATTTTAGGAAGAAATTCTTTCCATGGAGAGTGCTCAGCCACTGGAATGGGCTGCCCAGGCAGGGGGTGGATTCCCCATCCCTGGAGGTGTTTAAGAACAGACTGGATGTGCCATCAGTGCCATGGGCTGGGTGACGAGGGTGGGATGTTGGGTCATGGCTTGGACTTGACGGTTCTCAGAGTTCTTTTCCAACCTGGCTGATTCTGTGATTCCGTGTTTGATGTTCATTTTGGGATTTCAGCCTCAATCCTCTTTCACAACAGGACTGTTTTTTTTCCCAGCAGGGTGTCATCCAGTAGCCTGGCTGTCCAACATTCCATCCTCTTGCCAGGCAAGCCCATGATTTGCATTTGGCTTGGTGTTTACTGCTGGGCTATTGTTGGTGGGATTTAGTGGCATAAACAATCCTGATTGCATGGACACAAGTGCAGTAACTGCGTTGCACAAGGCTGAGGGTTGAGTGTATTTTTAGCATGAGCCAGGATTTTTTTTGGGGGGGGTGGTTTTGCAATTAGGATTTAAGTGTTTATTTTATGAAATGAAAAACACCGGTTTTCCAGAATTTGGGATTAAACTCCTGGGTTTAAAATCTCAACATTTACTGATAGAGTTCAGCTTCAGCCCTTCCCTCTGTTAGTGCTCCAGCTGGTTTTGCAAGTGCTGAACTAACTAGAAATCAGGATTCTGAGTCCTCACCCATCCCAGGAACATGGTAAAACCCCTGCAAACATGCAGACATGGACCATCTGTCCACTGCAACCACTCTCAGCATCTCCACACAGCTGTCCTTGCCCCTCCTGTGACATCTGTGATGTAAATCGATGAAAGAAGGAAGAGTTTTCCATTGAATTCTGCCATGGCTTCTTTTCATTACCCAGCCCAAGTTTTGAAATCCCAGGAAATCTGAGCTCTTCCTCTTCAGTCTCCCAGTGTGCTCAAGATGAATGAAGCTTATTTATAAAAGCTGAAAAGCTGAGGACAGTGTAAAAGATTTCATTGAAAAATATCTGCTTTTTAACGAGAGAATATTTTAAAACTCTTACATTCCTCAACCAACAGTGGATTACACATAAGAAAATTTAACTGTTATTGTTTCTATTGAATAATAGTGTTATATTTTTTAGGGCGAGTGGGTGACATGTATATTTTTATCATGCTGAAGGTCTACATACTTTGCTGCTACTTTAAATTACGATTTTTCCTTTCAAAACCCGTGGCAGCCTTCCTCCACCCCCACCTTACCCAGCACCGTGACAAATGGATGGAAAAGTCATAAGGGACAAACAATTCCATGCAGGAATAATATTTACTATCGCAATCCCTTTGGTGCCCTAAAAAAAAACATCCTCCACTTCCAAAGAAATATTCCCATCCTCCTTCTTCACTTACAGGGCTGTAAATCACATGCCCCACACACCCACCCAACCCCTGAACATCAGATACAGGGATTTGAGGAAACTGTGGCACAGGTTGCCCAGAGAAGCTGTGGCTGCCCCTGGATCCCTGGAAGTGTCCAAGGCCAGGTTGGAGCAACCTGGGCTAGTGGGAGGTGTCCCTGCTCATGGCAGTGGGGTGGAATGAGATGATCTTTAAGGTCCCTTCCATCCCAAACCATTCTGTGGTTCCATGATTCTGTGACAGCATTAAACCCAGCTGGAGATTTCCAGGATGGTTTTGAACCACCTGCAGTCTGTGAATGGTCCTGGGGGATGCAGACACTCTAATTCAGAAAATGAGGAAATGTCACTCCCTATCTCTGCCATATACGAAGGGTTGTTTGTCTCTCTCAGCCTCCCACTTCCCTGGTTAAACAGACATGATGGGATTTGAAGTGATTTTCACTGATTTCCAGTCCTCACAGGAAGGGTCAATCTGCAGTTTGGAGGCTCAGAGGCCTTTCTTGCACGATGGCAGATCTGACACAGCTGTTACCACTGAAAAATGAGGCCGTGGGATGGCAATTCTCTTATGGAAATGTCACTTCAGCAGCAAGCATCAGTCAAAAAAAGCGAATGAAATTTTAGAAACTCTCAAGTGGGGTGAAAAATGACTCTCTGGGTAACGTCCTTGCCTCTCAAAAACTCTGTGTGGTTTTGGTCACCTTGTAATAACTCTGGAGAAGCTGCTGGGAAGATCCATCACTGAAAGGGGTGATCCATCATCCACTGATGGCATCAGAATGAGGAGCAAATGGAGAGGTTGTAGCCAGACTGAGGAGGGGATGATGGACACCTAAAAATCCAGAGCGATGGGAGCAGCACCAGAGAAGATTAAAAGGCAGCAAATGCTGCCCTTGATTTTCCTGGGGAGTAATTAGATCAAATCATCAATTGGTCAGGTCAAAACAAACCGAAAAAAAAAAAAAGGATGTGGAACTGTGGAACTCCCTGGAGCAGATGGCAGATAAAACTGCGCGAGTTCAAACAACAGTTGGAGAGGTTGAGAAAAGGAAAATCCATAAAACACACAAACACCTCACCTCTTTCTCCAATCCTCCACCCAAGTCTAATGCTGTGGGAATTTGAGAGAATACACCAAGGAAAACTGTCTTATTCCTGTATCTGTCCCTGGGAAAGGGCTTTAGACATCTTGAGGACTGGATGCTGAGAGATGAAGCTGGGGACTGACCCATCAAAGTGTTTTAATGGGTTTTACCTCCTCAGTTCACCCATTTTTAATGTGGTTTTTTTTTTTTTTTTCGTGGAGCAGCACTGGAGTGGGAAGTGAGTACACAACATGTGTGGTACGTGGAATAGATAAGAATAAAGTGTGGGGGAAAAACAATTTATCAATATTCCTTGACTGAGGGCATGTTGTCAGATCACAGATGGTTTTTGAGAACATCACCTGCAAACCCTTTCACTCCAAATGAACAATGATGGGGAAGGGGCAATTAAAAAATCAATTTTATTTATTGAAATGTGCCTGGTTTTCAAACCACAGACTGAATTACTAGAGGGTGCAAGAAGTCTTAAAGAGGGAGGAGAAGGCAGTGGATGGACCACAGGCTGGAAACCAGTGGGATCCTATTTACTCCCTCAAGCTACTGAGATTTTTCCTGTCAGATCCCTTGTTCACAGCTGAGTAACTGCATTTTGATTTTCTTTTGCAATTAAAAACGAACAAACAAACAAAAACAAACACCAAAACCCAAACGGAAATATGGAGAAGAAATCATTTGTGTCATCCTTTAAAAAAAAAATTAATTTCTCAGCGAAATAAAAAGGTGAAAATAATTTTGTGGCAACCAAACCATTAACCTCAAATGACCCTTTTATTTCAGCTTTTATGGAGAATATTTTTTTTAATGACGTCAGGTTCAAAATTAGAAATGGAGTATTTTAAGAACATAATATTCAAAAATACCTACTTTTTAAAAAATGGCGAACTAGATGAAAACACTGTGCTTTAATTGACAGATTTTTAAAAAAAGAAATCTTTGCGAAAGAGGATCTGTGCAAAAAGACCCTTTTTAGCTCTATTGCCAACCATGTAGGCCAGAATTATATCCCATAATGAGTTTGTCCAACACTAAGCACAATTATCTGCTTGTAACCAGCGCTAATTCTAGAATAATAACAACCAAATTCTAAGTGCATTTCTGAATTTTACCTCAACCTCCTAATTACGCTGAGATTACCCCCAGAATTGAGATGCTGAACGAGAATCCGAGGGAACAGCTGTGGGGATAAAAATAACCTCCCCCTCCCCATCCTCTCTGCCTGCCCCAACAGCTGCTGCCAGAGCCAGAAACCCGGGAAAATGGAGGAAAATGAAGGTGGAAAATGAGCAAACACCAGCAGAGTGTTGTGGCCTCCTCCACGGGCCTCATCCTGACACGGGTGAAGGCTTTGGAAGCAGAGCCAGCTTGGAGAAAGCGGAGCTTTCCCAGCTCACTCTCCAAAAATCATTTCTTTACATCAGATCTGAGAGCCATCCAAAAACCTGGATCTCAGACACTAAAAAAATCAGGAAAAACATCCAGCCTTTTAACCCCACCCCGCTGCTCCTTTCGCTGAGATAACCATCTACCACCTCTCCCTTTCTGTTTTCCAGGTTTTCTGCCCTCGGAGCACTAAACCTTTTTTTTCCACACGCCATCCTGGATTTGTGTTTACACGTTTCCAGCGTGTTTTGGGATTGCAAACTTTCTTCAACAAGGAAAATAGGATGGGGAAAGCAGCTGCAGGATAGCAAAGCTTTTTTTATTATTTTTTTTTTCCCCTCCCTCCTCGGATTTCTTTGCAACAAACGCAGATTTTTCATAGCAGGGCGTGATAATCCAAAAATATCCCTCTGATAATTAAGGAGTGTGTGTGTGTGTGCTGCATGTTAAAAACCATGGTTGGGCTTGCTGGGTTTAATATATCACTTCATCTCCTCATCCACAGTGTCCATGTGCCCCTTTCCAGTTTCTCAGCTGCTTTATAGATGATTCCTTTCACTGAAACGGTTTCAGGAGGCAAATAAAATAGTCCCTCTGCCGCTAAATTTGATGTCATCCTCTTCCTGACTGGCGGTAACTTCTGCTGTGGGTTATGCCCAGTGTTAGATAAAATGATAGGGGAGCTGGCTCGTGTCCAATATCACTGCATTTCAACATATTTAAAGCCAAAGTAATTAAAAAAAATGTAAAGCTTGAAGAAGGTTTTCAGCCAAAAAGCTTCAGCTCTAAGAAGAAGGGAGGACTGAGATCATAAACAGGAGACTTCTTGCTCCACATGCTCAGCATCCTGTAATGGTCCCAGTAGTTCATAACTGGGGCTTCTCTGACTTCCTAAAACCCCAAAAATCTTGTCCCAGAAGTCAAACATATCAATGTTTGCAGAGTTGAGCACTAATTTTGATGGGAATGGTGTTTCTTATGATCCTTTAGAAACACCAGCCTACACATGGACCTTTAGATTTTATGAGTCAACCCAGTTGACTATGAAGAGTTCCATGAAAATCCCAAGAAATATGCAGGGTGAGATTAAATTTTAGGAAGAAATCCTTCCCTAGGAAGGTGGGCAGGCCCTGGCACAGGTTGCCCAGAGAAGCTGTGGCTGCCCCTGGATCCCTGGAAGTGTCCAAGGCCAGGTTGGATGGGGCTTGGAGCAACCTGGGCTAGTGGAAGGTGTCCCTGACCATGGCAGGGGGTTGGAATGAGATGATCTTTAAGGTCTCTTCCATCCCAAACCATTCCATGATTCTATCCCATGTTTTTCTTGTCTAGATTATTGCTCTACCAGGGTGAGCCTCAGGGTTTTTAGCTTTTTCACCAAATAGGGCACTGGTTCTCTCCTGTGATGCCAACCCAAATAGTTCTCAAACTTTTCTCACCCCTTCTCTCTTCCATTATTAAACCATCACTTCTATTTACACTTCTGCTTGGGCCCCTTCTTATGGCAGAATAAAATATCTGCCGTTTTGGACAAGGATTACAACAATCCTGCCCATCTGCTGAATGGCTCCAGCTCAGCCCTGAGCTTCCTCCTCCAGGGTAGTCTTTTCCATGACCATCTCCCTTATTAAAGCCCTGCAATCACATGGCCTGGGTGTTTTGGAGGTGGTTACATTTCCATTCCAGAGGAGAACACCAAGCAAGGGCAGCCCAGTTCTGATTATGTCTATATATTATATTTCTCCAGATGGTTATCAAGCAGATTGCTTCCCCTTTCAACCAGTTGAGGATGTGAGGTTTTTTTTCTGCTGGTAGCTCCTCCTTCCACCCCATGGATTCCTCTTTTTGGAGCCTTTTCTCTGGAAAGATGGCACTGGCAGATGGGCATTGTCCTCCTTCTTCTTCCCAGAGGGGAGCTGGCACGGACTTCAAGCAGCATCTCTAACTGCGGATTGCAGCAAGCCAGCCCTCACCACTGATATTAATGTGTCTGCAGAACATCTCACCCAGGTCAGCATCGCCATCAGCTCCTCCCTTGTGCTTTCCTCTGGAGGGCACAAAATGCTTTGCAAATACAGGAAAACCTGAGTTGCCTGTTCAGCCACGCCCTAGCCTGGGGTTCAAGGAGCTGCCATCCAGACTGCCTGCTCTGTCGCTGCTCTGGGGATTATCTTCCCAGCAGAGCTGGTGGAAATGAGTGTAGAAGCTCTCATAAATCACTTCAGGGTGAAGTTCAGAAGCTGAGCTCTCATAAATCACTTCAGGGTGAAGTTCGGGAGTTGAGCTCTCATAAATCACTTCAGGGCGAAGGTCAGGAGCTGAGCTTAAGCTCTTTCCACTACCTGAACACCCTGGACATGTACACACAGATTGTTCTGGGCAGTCCATAAGTGCCACCAAGGTATCAGGGACAGAGCTGGCCCTGGATGCGGAGTGGACAAGAAAGACTGAAAGGCTGCTGCTTGACCTTTCCACACCATGGACAAAATTAGGCCTCACCCTGCACCTCTTGGATCTATCCTGCAACTATTGCATTGATCCTGTCCCATATCTGTCCTGCAACTCTATTCTCTACAGCCAGGACCTCCCCATGCAGGTCCAGCACTGCCCTGCCCACCTTCCCAACACCCCACGAGGTGGCCACTGCTGGAAACCTCTCAGGCCATTCAAAGGGAAACCACTCAGCTCTTTTCACTGGGACCCAAAACCTGTTCACACCAAATCTCCCATTCGCTTCTTCTCTGAAAACAACACCAGGAGAAACCCATCCTGCCAGATGAAGGTGTGACGTTCCCCGAGTGTGACTCATCTGCTTCATTCCAGCATTAATTCAACCACAGCCTGAGGTGTCCCGAGGGAAACCAAGCCAGACTTCGGCGTCTGGAGCTCTGTGGAACGAATCCCATCTTTATGCTGCCTGTTTCCAAATTCATCTTCACCACTGTCACCACCCAACCCTCCCATGAATGTGCCTGTTCACGTCCTGAGGGTTGTGTGTCTGACAG
>NW_020957601.1:5192-16403 GCF_003031625.1 Empidonax traillii | reverse complement strand
TAATTCAACCACAGCCTGAGGTGTCCCGAGGGAAACCAAGCCAGACTTCGGCGTCTGGAGCTCTGTGGAACGAATCCCATCTTTATGCTGCCTGTTTCCAAATTCATCTTCACCACTGTCACCACCCAACCCTCCCATGAATGTGCCTGTTCACGTCCTGAGGGTTGTGTGTCTGACAGGAGTCAACTCCCACGTGCTCCTGGAGGTTTGGGAGCATAACCCCCATATGGCTTTGTGCTCCTTTAATCCCTTTTGGACATTTCTCCCCAAAATATTAAACCCTCATCCTTGGCAGAGTGCACTTGGAGAACATTCCAGGGAGCTTCACAGGCAGATCACAAAGAAGGGGGAAGAGAGAAAGATTCGTCCCATGGATATGGGAATTATTTACCAACTTCATAAAGCCATTGTCTAGGAAAAAAAAAAAAAAAAGAAAAAAAGAAAAAAAAAAAAAAGAGGGAGAAAGAGGCATTTAAATAGAGACATCTCTTCTCTCCATAAACCTGTTAGCAATTCCCTTTGGTTAAATTCAGTCCAGAGTTTCTCACTGGAACCATTGACGTTGGCTGCCAATTCAAAGCATCGAAATGGATACATTTAATTTACCTTTTTGTCGTTTTCAGTGCTAAAAGAGATCTAAGGCAGACAGCATCAGAGAGGATTACTCATGTATCCAGAAGCAAATGCATTCCTTAAAAAGAAATAAAAAGAAAAAAAAAAAATCTCCTTGTGACTACCTTGGAAAATTCATGGGAAGTTATTCAAGGGATCAGAAGAGACCAAAACACTGTTACAAATAAGCAGAATATGTTCTTTTTCATCTGAGTCAGAGCACAAGAGGAGTGACAGCCAGCAGCTGTACTTTTAAGAAAGGGAATTAAGGAAACCTGTACCTTTTAACCTCCTTCCTCGCTGTTTGACCCGTCAATATTTCTACTTTCGAGCTTATTGAATTCACCTGGGTCAAACTGGCATCCCAGCACGAGGAAACAAAGGCTGAATTCCCAAGGGATCAGACACCAGCGCCTGGGATCAATTTTCTGCTCCTGTTGTTTCTTTTCTTGTCACTCGACAGGTGAATCTGTGAATGAGAACGAGACACTAATGAGGTTGTAGAGCATCGTTTTGAAAACACATCGAGTCCAGAGGCGTAAATGGTGGCTCTTAATGAATCTTCATGTTTCACTTGTATTCACTGGAGCGTAATAAATCAATAGTGCATGCTGTGACAGTGCAGGATCGCTGCCTGTACAGCCAAGATACATCAAAAGTGCCAAGACAAGTGCTCAGGATGCAGGATCAGACAAACAAGCCTAGAAGGGACCCCAAAAAGCGACTTGTTCTATTCCCTCTCTCCTTGCCAGCCAAGCCCAGGCCTGAGAAATGTTTCTTGAACCTGGACAGAGCTCATCGTCGCAAACTCTAAGGGTGCTGAGGATGACTCGTGGAACTCACAACACAACCAGCACTAACTGATTTGAAATACAACCCCCAATCTCTTTCTTTTTTTATTTTTTTTTTTTATTTTTCATTTTTATTCCCTGAGGGTGTGTCCATACGGCAAAGTACAAACCTCTGCAGATGGGTGTGGGAAAATCCCGTGGATCAGCACAGTCTGGGGGCTTTCACTGCCCTGCTGAAAGTGCTGTGTCCCTCAACATGTTTGCCTGAGACGTGTGCTCTGGGCTCCTGACAATTTTGGCAGAGCTTTTCTCAGTCACTTTTTGGTTTTCTTCACGTCCCTCTGGAGCTGGAAGGGGTGTGGGGGGGGGAGCAGAACTGCCCACAGGGTTTCAGGAGTGATCTCATCAGTGCTGAACAGGAGACGAGCAGCAGCCTGACCTGTTTGCAGGCCGTGCTGACCCTCTAAACGCTGATGTGGGCTTTGCCTTAATCTCAGTTGGAGCACGGGGTGGGTTTAGGTTCAGTGTGACATCCACCCCAACACCCAGGGCATGTATCAACACCAGAGTTAACGGATACACACAGGATTTATCAGGCTGGACTGGGTGTTGTATCTTATTTCATATCCAAAAAGTCATCTCAGACCAGTGATTAGGGCCAAGGACCAGGATTTAAGTGCAAGGTCCTTCACAAACTGCTTGGATGATTGCAGACAAATCCCTAAAAACAAATCCTCACACACAAATCAGACCATTTGTTACAGGTACTCAACATTTTAATTACAAATCCCCTGGCCTTTCTGATCAAGAGAGCAAAGCCCATGACTCAAAGTTTAGGGTTTCCATTTCCATTCAACTGTGTAGTCAGTGCAAAGAGTTGGACGTGGTATCTGAATTAATCTCCATCAGGATGAGTGTATTTCTTACCTTTCCCATGGCTTTTCTCTGTCCAGGTAGTTATTTCCTAATCCATAAATGCCACCTGAAGATTTGTGCTCTCCCTCAAAACCACAGGTTTGGCTCTATCTGGTGGCTGAAGGACCCCGTGGGAGGGACCCACAGTGGGAACAGTTTGGGAAGAACTGCAGCCCACGGGAAGGACTCATGTTGGAAAACGTCATGGAAGAGTGTCCCCCATGGGAGAGGCCCCACACAGGAGCAGGAGAAGGGAGTGAGGAGTCCTCTGTCTGAGGAGGAAGGAGGGCAGAGGCAACGTGTGATGAAGTGACCACCTGTCCCCCTGCGCTGCTAGGAGGGAGGAGGTAGAGAATTCAGGAGTAAAGTTGAGCCTGGGAAGAAGGGAGGGGTAATGGGGAGGTGTTTCATGATTTGTTTTTCATTTCTCATTATCCTACTTTCATTTTATAGATAATAAATGACATTATTCTTTTTTTCCCATGCCAAGTCTGTTTTACCCATAATGAGAACTGGTGAGTGATCTCTCCCTGCCCTTATTTTGACCCAAAAGCCTTTCCTTGTGTTTTCTCTCTCCTGTCCAGCTGAGGAGGGGAGTGATGGAGCAGCTCTGCTGTCCAGCTGGGGTCAGCCCACCACAGCCTGATTTTGCTGAACACACACTTTCTAAAGACTCCTTTTCTATCCATCTATCACATCCCTCCACATCCATCTCTCCACATCCATCTCCATCCTTCCACATCCATCTCCATCCCTCCACATCCATCTCCATCCCTCCACATCTATCTCCATCCCTTCACATTCATCTCCACCCCTCCCCATCCATCTCCACCCCTCCACAGCCATCTCCTCACTCCCTGCCCTCCCTCTGCCTCCTGCAGAAATCTTTCCCTGTCAACACTCATTGCTGTCACCTCACTCTGAAGATCTTTTGTTGTTTACTCAGTTTTTTGGGATATGGCAGCCAGTAACAAAGAATGCTGATGGATTCATCATTCTAGAAGACATGTATCTTCCCCTTGAGCTGCTTACAGGAGGTTCCCCTTATACTCAGTGTCAATCTTGTCGATAATACCTTTGGTTTCTAATAATAAGGGTGAAAAATCAGTAGCACGGGAAAGGAAAGGTGTGGATTTTGCATTTCTTGACACTTCCAAGCACAAGCTGCTCACATTCCAAGGAGCTCTGCCTCAGCTAAAAATTGGCTAATTAACTCGTTGTGAGGAGTCCACAGTCCCAGTAATTTATACATCCTGGGCTCCAATTTATCACAGGGAAGAATGAATTACCCTATGAAGGGAATAATCTCTCTCTGTGGATGGCAGAAGGAGCAGAGGGAAAACAGCTCATTTTAGCCCAGGTAGTCTATTCTGACTTCATTCTTTAAATAACTGTGAAGTGAATCCCATCCCACATACTGTGAAAAGATCAAGGTGGATGAGCTAATGATCCCATCTGGCCTTTAAATCCATGAAAATCACTGAAATATGAGCTTCTTCAAGGGACTCCTTTCCCACACACTCAGTCAGCCAACACAACCAATTTCTGCAAGAAACTGAAGCCAGCCAAGGTTGTAAACGAGTTAAACACCCTGGTTTAGAAATACTGGAGGGTTTTGGGGGAAACAGTTTACATTCTCTGCTTCAGAGACAAAACAACCAGTAAAAGGGGACTGGGAAGAAAATGCCCTTGTGGTTAAATCATCTCAGAGCTGATGACTTCATGACTCCCTGTGTTAACACCAAAGCAGACCTGTCCCGTTTTATGCTGGCATCACAAGACACACTTTTGAAATTTCCTGTGGCACTAAAAAAAAAATCTCCTTTCCCCAATAGCAGCCTACTATTATGGGGTGTATTTTTAGTGTCTGACCTGAGACCACATCTCTCAAAGAGACTCACACTCGTGACAAGAACATCTCCCCTCTCCAAGATACAGCCCCGTGTAGGCCTTGCCTCGGTTTTCCAGTATTTGAAAGGTTTGTCACATCCTTGTCACTGCCAAAGACAGCCTAAGGGACCAGATAGACCAGGGTTTTATCCAGTAGAGTAACATCTTATTTAAATTTTACTTAGGCAGCTCTAATTGAAATGGAGTTTCTTCACAAGGCGAATTTCCACGTCGGAGATTTTTTTTTTTTTTCCCCAAGTCCAGCATCAGAAGAGAATGTTCAATACAAGGACTACTAAATTAGTCTGAAAAACGAATCTAGGGACACCAGTCTTACATTCCTCCTCCCAAATGAGCATGTAATTAAACATTCTTTTTGCATTTTAGTAATTTCAGGCAGCTTCAAGCCTTGGGGCTACGTTCTAAAGTGGAAGATTGATTTTGTACGGGTTTTGATGAAGAAGTGGCTGTATTTTTTTTTTTTTTTTGATATTGATTCCATTTCTGGGACTGTGTCTGAGTGAGATTCATCCCCCTTATGATTCCAGCAGCTTCGCTGGAGATTGATGGGAGTTAAACACGACGAGTGGTGCCTCTTAAATCTCCAGACACCGGTGTAGGAAATGGTTCTGCACAGTCACAGGACCTGTGGCTTTGGGCACATCCACAACCACAGGTGTTGCAGCCTGACAGGCTGCTGTTAGAGGACATGAACTATGACAGAGGGGACTCTGCAGCTGTCAGAATGTCTTGGGAGCAGCCTGAACAGAAGGCTTTGGGGGTGATGGTGGACGTGCCTCAGAAATGGGCATTCACAGCCATTTGTATGGAATGCCAAATGGATTCTAGGAATGCCAAATGGATTCCAGGCTGCATCAAAAGAAGTGACCAGCAGCAAGCAGAGGGAGGGGATTCTCCCCCTCTTCTCCACTCTCGTGAGACCCCACCAGCAGTGCTGGCTCCAGCTCTGGGGACCCCATCATAGGAAGGACATGGAGTAAGTCCAGAGGAGATCAAGGAGATGCTCTGAGGGCTGGAGCCCCTCTGCTCTGGAGCCAGGCTGGGAGAGCTGGGGTGGCTCACCTGGAGAAGAGAAGGATCCAGGGAGACCCCAGAGCCCCTTGCAGGGCCTAAAGGGGCTCCAGGAGAGCTGGAGAGGGACTGGGGACAAGGGGAATGAGATGAGCATTAAGGTACCTTCCAATGCAAACCATTCAGGATTCCAGGATTCTGCAATCATAGCTGTTTTGAAATGGCAAAAAAATGCACCTCAGACCTGATCAGAGATATTTAAAACATTGGCAGACAAGCCAGATGTGGTATAAGAAGGAAACCAACCATATCACTGTGGTGATGTGCCCAAGTTAATCAGGCAATGAGTTTATTAATAATTAATTATCAGGAGCAGCGTTCTTCCCTCATGTTTCCATGCCATTCTAAAGGTCTGATCTACCCACCACCTCCCAAAGTAGCCTTGGAGAGTGTCCATAACCCTGCACTCCCGAGGAGAGACCCAGCTTGTGGGTGTTGGACAGCCAAGGATGGTCATGGTCTCACACGCTCCAATCAAGACAGGACCATCCTCCAGGAAACTGAGTCAGCTCATTTCGTAAAAACAAATGCACTTATTCAGGGTGGAACCTGTGTTCCCTAAAGTCTGGTCAGGTTTGGAGTTATTTGGAATATTTTGCCACACAGAGCAATCTGCAGTGCATGCAAAGCACACATGACTGAAAATAAAAACTTCACAGCATATCTGTGCAAATATTACCCCTGATAGGAGGTATATGGGAAAGAGGGCATAGTATGGCAAGGTTTTATGGCTTAGCCTCCATAAATATTCTTCAGATTACCTCTGAAGTTATTCTGACTATTAACACACCCCTGACCAGGTAAGAGAAGGAATTTTTTTAATCCTTCTAGTGAAAATTATGGTGTTTTTTTTAGCTATCTGGCTCTATTTTTTCCTCTTTTAAAACAATAGGTAAATTGAGAAGTCTTGATAGGCTTTGGAAATTGCTGGAATAAAAAGGGTTACACTAATACATCTACAGTTTTGAAGATAATTTATCGTTTGTAATGATGCACCAAAGTCAAAACTACATTTAATCTCATAGTGATGACCATCCCTTGAAGGAGCCCACAGGGCTCCTCTGTTTCCCAACGCTAAGTAGAATTCAGTCCAAACAAAGAATTTCAGCTCAGATTTTTATTGTCTGTATAACCATTGCATTTACAATCTTCATGGACTGAGCAAAGAGGTCCCAAATCTTTTTGTCCCTTCGGTTTGGTCAGGAGTGTCACCTTGCTGAAACAGCTGAGGAACTGCACCAGTTCTGAAACCCCCAACACCACCGTGCCTGGGAGCAGTCCAGCATCAAGATTCCCACTCACTCCACAATTTTAATGCCTCAGGTGGCCAAAAATGTGGCCAAAACCAGAGCACTGGGCCCATCTGGAGGGGACACCACCAGCCAGGACAGAGCACTCCTAGGTGAGAGCATTGCCAAGGGCCAAGGGGTGGAGAAAAGGGGGTCCCACATGTGCTTCCTGCTGACCTGATCACATCTGGATACAAGAAAACCCCAAATCCCAGAGAGATTTGTCACCCAGCTTTACCCTCTGGGCTTCTACACCTGAAGTTGCCAACCCTGAGCTGTGCTGCTGCTGAAGGACAGAAATGAGAGGGTTTTTGAGGGGGATTTGTCTGACTTGTTTCAGCTCTTGACATCAGGACGATCCACATCCTTCCAGGGCTGGAAGGGACTGAACTCTTGATGATTGTTAAAAGCCTGAGCAGACAAATTAACACCATGCAACAGGATGCCCCACAGCCCAAGAGCACAATTTGAAAAAGCCACATTTCCCACACGGTGCCCACCTCTTGCCCAGCCAGAAAAGCACAGATGAGTTGCAGGCCCTGCAGATCCTGCCCCGTGTTTGCCACACCCACGTGCCTACCAGGGAGAATCTCAAACAACATTGTCTTTTGCCCATGTTTGAGCAAACAAATTCCACCCAGAAAGCCCAACAAAGAGGTTGTATAAGGGAGCAAGGCTCTCTTTTTATGTGCAAAAGCCACGACGGCTCCAGTAAAGTCGGAAGAATATCTGAAGATGCAAGCTGGGCTGCCCTGTGCTGACTTTTTACTTCACTATTTACAGGCTGGCTCTTCACAGGGAGTGTGTTTGCTTTTGGGGCCTTTTTGGGGCTAAAGAGACACATGTAAATACTGGCTTTCATTACAGGGCTCTTTTGCTGTCCAGGAATAGAAGGAAGTGTGGAACACGTGAAGTGCTGAGCTCTGCCATCCTGCCCCTCCTCGAGGATGTCTCCAGTGTGGAGACATTCCCTGGGAAGTATTGTGGTGGGTGGTACTGATATCTCCTTGCAGTGAAACTCGACCTGCCTCAGCTCCATGGCCACGACAAGGACTCCAGCAGGGAGGAAAGGAGGTTGCCAGAGGAGGTGTAAATGCCATCACTCCTCCTCAAGGTGAAACAACATCACCCTGCTCACTCTGAAGAGTTAAAACCAGCCACCTTCTTCCCTTGAAAAGAGTTTTCCACAGCCTGTGGGTTGTAAGTGTGGCATGTTCTGACAGCAGAGAGATGATGGGACACAGTCCCTACTGAGATCTTCATATGATGCTTGACTCTTGTCTGGGCCCAACTGGTTGCTCTGATATACAGTCCTAATTATCTGCTCTGGGACACAGCTCAGGAAAGCCCTGAATAAGGCCCCAAACAGGAAATAGTTTGAATATACATTTAGTTTTAAAGACTAACTATAGCCCCCCCCCCCCCCCCAGCTTCAACAGGATTTGAGTAACTGAAATTTAGACCAAATCTATGGGGTTTTTTTTTTCCCCTGATTGTGGATAATTTCTTAAAGTGAAGCCTTGGCTGATTATAACTCCCACTTAAGAGATTCCTTGTTAGCTTTACATTGTTTAAAATTACTATTTTCTTCGTTTTAAGCCAACTGGGAGGCTGAATTTCATCTCGGGCTTGATTACAGTCTGATATTCTATAATCATCCCTGATACATTAACAGAACACCTTGGTTTGACACGGGCGTGGATAAATGGTAAAATCGGGACGGCTTTAGGTTTACAAACTGTCTCTGACGCTGTGCCCTGTGGTCTCCACCCATACTGCTGGAAAACTTTGGTGGGAAGTGCGGAGAGTGGCTGCAGGAAGCTTCCAGAGCCTGGTGCATCACGGATCAGATATGCCTGGAACACACACGCACGTAAACAAATGGAAATGGGTGAGCTGCACTTAAACAAGACGGGGATGAGTCACTGCAGAGTGAGCACAACCCACTCACCTCCCCAAACTGTGTGAGAAATGGCACAGCTGCCTTCAAATTCCCCCTCGGAGTGCCATTTAGGAGGGAAAAGATACTGGAAGTTTTCTAGCCCAGCTGCTCCTGGCAGTGGGTTGTTTTATGTGCAGAACACATCTATCACCCCCCAGTTTCTCCTGGGAATCTTGCAGGGAGTGCCTGAAGGCGTTCAGCAGAGGTATTTGCTTGAAAAGGTCAGTTCCCTGTCTCACCTGTGACTATAAAATTATCTCCCCGAGAGCAGCAATTCCCATCAGCGCGTCCATGAACGCTTGGTGCTCAACATCTGCACTGGGATATTTATCCCTTTGCCAGGCTCATACAGCCAAGTTTTCAGGCTATCTCCAGCCAGAGATAACCCAGGACAGAGATGCCACTCCCACCTTCTTTACTATTCCTTGCCAAAGTACTTGTTTGCTGATGAAAAAGCCCGTGGCACACCGTGCCCCACGAGTGGGAAAAGCTGCTCTGCCCTGCAGGGTTCACAAGCCAAGAGGTGAACCCAGAGGGGAAGACACTAAAAACACGGAGGGCTGAGTGTAAACAGAGAGATAAGGTAGCTCTCAGGGAGAAGATTGATGGTACAAATGCCAAGGGTCATGTTTTCTGTTACAGCAAATAAAGCCTCGTTGAACCCCAGTGATCTCGGCTGGGGCCGTGCCAAGCCTTTGATACACCAGGAGCGAGTTCAAGGCAGCACCTGGGAGGCAAAATCCAGTCCCAAACTCCCCTGCCCTTCCCAAAGGTCAGTCACCTCCCTCTGGAACCCCTTCCAGAGGCACCAGGTAATGTGGGGGACGTCAGCACAGAGCCCACAAGTCACGAAAGCTTAATAAATTCAATGCCATTATCTTAACCCCAAAGCACTGGAGCCTGGTGCTTCACTTCCCTCGACATAAATAATGTCATCTTCTTGGATGATGTTTAGCTCTCCATGGGAAGCGTGTCTTTGTGTGCCTGATATTTTTCCAGATTATTACAGCAGCTTCCACAGCTTAAAAATCCTTTCTGTCGACAAAGCAAGTGCCAACCCCCCCCCCAAGAAAGGGTCACCATTCACAGGCATCAGCAGCACACACTTGAAATCCCTCACTGTCATTCACCTCTTGATACAGAAAATGAGAATGGGACATTTCTGGGGTATCATTATGTCCTTGGAGACTGTCAAAAGTAGACAGGAACCGTGGAAAAGCAGTTGTTGTCAATCCGGTTAAATCTAACACGATTTAGCCTGGATTAGGAGAGGGTTTCCCTACTTTGTACAGTCAGTCTGGCAGATTGTGGGCATCAAACTAATTTTCTGCTTGCAAAGAAAGAAGAGTTGTCTGGGGAAAAAAAAAAAAAACAAAACCAACACAAAGCCACACAAAAATTATCTGGAAAATTTCATTTGTGTGAGACAAATTCCTCTCAGACAGCATTAATTCAAGAGAATGTACAGTCATTTCTTATTGCCCCCAGAAGTGGAGTTTTATTTTTCATGGGTGTTGAAGGGACTTAAAACACAACACTTCCCTCCATTAGCAGATGTAATGTTCTGCTGACATATAGTGAGGATGCTTAATTCGCCTGCACGAATATATCCTGGAGGCAGCAGATATATAAGGAATGCATCAGGAAAGGGAATCAAATGAGCAGCACAAACCCTGGGATATTCATCAGCTCAGCCATGAGAAATTAACCTGCAGCAGCCAGGGAGTCTTTCTTTACATGTGATTCATAGTAAGGAGGGCTGGAGGGAGAACTCTCAACCTTCGTATCTGGTTGGATTTTTTCTCTCCAAGAGGTCGTAGCAGAGTGAAAAGGGGACGGGCAGGGCTGTTCTCATTTCTTTGCTGCAAGGGGGGTTTTGAATAGGAGGGTTTGAGGTGGAAACAAGGCATTCCCCAGCTGAAAGAACAGGAGAAAAATCAATAGTCGAGGGGTGTTCACTGACTGCTGAAAGCAAAATTAGGCAGTGGCAGAAATTCATTCCTTACAGTGACACTGGTTTGTTTGGGGGGCCAGAGAATGAGCTCATGGGGGAGCCTCAGACAGGCAGATAGGTTCACATGGACCACTCAGAGAGCCTCTCATTTATTATTTTCTTTGGAAACACCCAGATCTCGTAGACACATGAGAGCCAGCCAGCAAGTTTCAGGCTCAGGCGATTTCCTATTAAGCTGCTAAAAAAACCCCCCTCATTTTAGAGGGAAGAGGGGGCTGTATTCCCCTCTCCCTAATCCTCCAGCATCATTCCTGAGACCCGGGCTCCAGCAAAACCCCGTGATTCCCGTGCTGTTTCCCTGCCTGATCCCTGCAGGCGCTGCCGGGATACATCGGCACGGTCCGGGCGTGTGGTGGGGCTGGAGAGGAGCCAGCCGAGGGTCCTGCTCCTGGGTGAGCAACTGCCCTGGGCACGCCGAGCACAGCCAGGCTGTTGTCTGCCGAGATGGAAGAGCTCCCTCCCTGCATGCAAAAGAGGCAGCTGGAGTTTGCTGCTCGTTTGGGAAGAGGAGTGAGAAAGAAATTAATAAATAAATAAAAGACATCATTGCACGAGCTCTTGTGACCGATCCCAGAATCCCAGAATTTGCTGAACTGAAAGGGACAAGGATCACTGAGTCCAACCCTTAGCCCTGCACAGGACAATCCCCAAGGGTCACATCCTGTG
>NW_020957601.1:0-4913 GCF_003031625.1 Empidonax traillii | reverse complement strand
TTGCTGCTCGTTTGGGAAGAGGAGTGAGAAAGAAATTAATAAATAAATAAAAGACATCATTGCACGAGCTCTTGTGACCGATCCCAGAATCCCAGAATTTGCTGAACTGAAAGGGACAAGGATCACTGAGTCCAACCCTTAGCCCTGCACAGGACAATCCCCAAGGGTCACATCCTGTGCCTGAGAGTGTCATCCAAATGCTCCTTGAGCTCTGGCAGCCTTGGGGCTGTGCCCACTGCCCTGGGGAGCCTGTTCAGTGCCAACCACCCTCTGGGGGAAGAACCTTTCCCTGAGATCCACCCTGAGCCTGCCCTGACACATCTCCAGCCATTCCCTGGGGGCTGTCCCTGCTCCCCCCAGAGCAGAGCTCAGTCCTGCCCCTCCTCTGCCCCTGCCCAGGCAGGTTGAACTGCAGGGAGGTCTCCCCTCAGTCCCCTCTTCTCCAGCTGAACACACCAATCTTGACACCTCAAGACCCTTCACCATCTTCACTGCCCTCATTTGGACCCAGTGAGTGTCCTGGTGCGTGTCCAGTGCTTTGGATGCAAGATGGACCTTTCTTTACGGTGGAGTTGGACTCAGGGAAAGAGATAGCTCAGCCCAGCAGGTGTAAAAAATGCGGTAGTGCTCTGCATTGGGGTCAAAAATGCCCTGCTGGGCTCTGACTCCAGCACTCCACCTTCTTCCAGCTGGATGGACCACGAGGTCTTCACTCACAGCATGAAGGCAATGAAGATGCTGACTTTGGAAACGCTGTCTTTTTATGCTTTAATTCTTGGTGAGATGATTGTGGCAGTTCAAGCTGCTCAAAGCTGCTTTCAGGCTCCCAGTAAACTCAGGTACAGCCAGTGTCAGAGCTTTAGGAGATTTTGTCCACGGCTTGCGAAGCCAAAGGTGGATAAAAGTTGGATCTTGGAGAACCACAGAATTATAAAATCTTGGAATTGTGCAGTTTGGCAAAGACCTCTAAGATCACTGATCCCAAACATGCCAAGTCCATCACTAAGCCACGTCCCCAAGTGCCACTAGCAAGTCCAAGCAGACAATTTGGGAAAAGTCCTGAATCTTTTATTCACTCTGCATTGCATTTTTCAGCTTATATTCTTACAAGAATTATTTACAACATTTACCACAAAAAAAATCAGTCGAGAAAATCCTCTTTTCAGCCTGTACACAGCCCTTAAACCCAGCTCATTATATTCAAACCAGAGGCTCTCATTATGCAGTCAAAAACTGGGGTTTGATCTGTGGGCACCAGTGGCAAACCCTCTCTGTAGGCAGCAGCTCTGTGATGCATTTGACCTGGCTGTGTGTGAAATGTTCCACTTCCTGCCTCCTCCACACAAGCATCAGCGGTGTCACATCCTCTGATGATAAGGTGGAGGCTTTATCTGCCTCTCCAGAGCGCGTTTCAGCCCAGGCTTTTAGCTTGTGTAATCTCTGGCGTCAATCACTGATGGTTTCCCTGCTTCATGTGCCTTCTGCTGCCAAGGGCTCTCTGGGAGTGCTAAAGAAGACAAAACCTCTCTCAGCAATGAGGGTAAAACCTCTCTTCGTGGTGGCCACAACTGGTGGGAAATCCCACTTCTCTGGGCACTTTTTCCTCTCGAGGAATGTGGTTTTAGTGATGCTGAAATTCTGCTTCTCATCCTCCTGTCCACACAGCAATGCCCTGGGTGCCTGTTCTCTCCTCCTTGGCCCTGCAAAGCTCTGAGGGGGAAAAGGAGAGGCAGGAACCCTGTTCCTCTGAGCCTCTGGCACGTCATGTACCCTGGAGTGGTTTTACAATGTTCCCAGTGTAAATAGTGCTGGTTTTAATAATGCATGGCTTTCCACTCACCTGAATTCATTCCAGTTCCAGCAGACTGCCATCTTGAGTTCAGGGAAAGTTCTGGCTTGTTTGGCTTTTTTTGCACAAGTTGTTTTTTTTGGGTTGCTTTTTGTTTGTTTGTTTGTTCTTCCTGAGCCCAAAGAGTTTCTCTTTTTCCGCCCAAACCTAAACAAGATTACTTTTTTTAAAAATTATTACAAGAAAACTGTTTCATCCAAGTACTTCATGAGTGGATGGTCCCCTGTGGGTATGTAGTAGTAATTGCAAAGCTTGTTTTTTCTGCTCCCAGTGGCTTTGATTGTGTGGAAATAAACGTTGAGTACTATGAAGCAATTAATCCTTAGCTCTCCTGGGAGTTTGGTAGGTAATTATTGCTATCTTTAGCTTGCAGAGCGAGGTGAGCATCAGGAACTGGGTAATTTGCCCTTGCCCCAGAGACCAAGGACAAGATTGTAGCCTGCTTGTATCAGGTAGATCCTTTTAATTGAAATATTCCACTCCTGCTCTTCAGATCTTTTCATCTCCTGCACTGACATATCCACCCCTTGCTACCCTGGTACGTCACTGAGCAGGTGGAGATTTCTAGGAGAATTTCAGTGGAAAACTGTTGGAGACATCTGGGGATGGAAAGGGGAGGAGATCTGAGCTGTCAGCCCTGCTGGGTTGTTGTCAAGTGGCTTCGGATTCCTCTTAGGGCCACTTTCGTATCTGCACACGAGGCCACACCACACCGAGGAGGGAGACCCAAACCACAGCAAACCACCCACTGTTTACGCTGCATTTTGCAAATAGCCGAGTCCTGGAGGTGGGTGGAATTGCCCTGTTTGCAAAACACCCCGGCCAATGTTTTCCTGCCTCTAATCCTCAACGCAAACAACGCGCAGAAATTTCTCTCGCAGCTTGTTTATGGAGTAGCGATGCCATCGCTGTGTTCAGATAAAGTCACAAAGTGGAAAGCAGAACAGATGCATTGTGCTGGCTTTGGAGAGAAAAGCTAAATGGGGAACATAACCCCAAGGGCACAGAACAGCAAATCCAGCCCTCAGCAAACCACGGCATGAATCAGCTCTCAAATATTGTCCTTCTAGACACTGCTGTTATTAGTCTTTGTATTTCTGATTGCCAGGGGCAGAGAGGAAAAAAAAAAAAAACCACAGGCAGGAAACGACCCAGTTGCTTTTATTTACCTCTGTTATTATCTCCACCAAAATTTCTTACATTTGTGTGATATTTTCCTGAGCAACACTCAGAGAGATATAGCATTTTCCAGCGGTTGCCTCGGCACAACTGGTAATTACCTTTAAGGAAAGGGGATGAAATAATGGTAATGGAATAAGGCAGCCACAAAGATGCACCAGCCCAAGACAGGGATCACTGAAGTAGCTGTGCTGCTGCTGATGTGAAGAGGAATTAGATCAAGGCTGTCTTGAATTGTTCGTGACTGAGATTAGAGAAGAAGCACCTTCTACTCTGCAATATCAATTTACGAGTAGAGAGGCTGTTCAACACCAACCCCACATCACAGCACTGGAGCTTAGGAAAGACTCTTGCAGGGAAGTGTTGGATGGAAACGCTGTGGGGAGAGTCCCAACCCCCCAGCAGCACAGAGAACAGGAGCTGAACTGCAGCACAGTTCAGTGGAAAGTGAAGCAAATGAGCAAAACCTCCCCCAACATCTCTCGGTGATTTACACAGAGACAGGCTCAAAACACAACCATCCTCGGGGGGAAATGCTGCTTGGTGTCAGTCAGTTTAATCCTTGGGAATGTGCCTGTACCCACCCACCCAAGGCAAAAAAAAATGAAGGTTTAAACCAAGACCATCACCATGCCACTCCAAAAAACCCACAGTGCACCAACATTTTGAGTGCTTCTGCCTCCCATTCTTGTTCCAAAGAGGATAAACAGCGGCAAGAATGGCTACAGAAGAGGGCAAAAATGATGCCAAAGGTGTGGCACAGGCTCCAAGTGTGGGGATCCAGGGAATGTGGGGTTTTTTGGCTTGCAAAGGAGGGACTGATCCAAAATCTTTAGCCACGTGGAGAAGGGAATGCGTGTTGACTGATCCTGGCAGTGTAAGATTCGGGGGCAGGAGGTGGGTTCAGATCAACTGAACCCATGATGGGATGACTCCTCCCGACCCCACGGAGTTAATTTGCTGCCTTGTGAGAAATTATCAGATTTTTTGGAGAGTTGTGTGAAGTCGTTGAAGAATGGATGAGGCTGGTGGAGAAAAACACGAGCTGGGCCCCTCTCTTATCTTGCAGCTGGCTGGAGGCAAGGACTAAGCAGGGGATGATGTCTGATCAGACTCTCACAGCCTGGGGTTGTGCCAGTGAGGATCAGAAAAGCACCCACACCTCTGTACAACCAGCCCTGCTATAAATCTGGGCCTTTCAGGAGATAAGGATGCTTGAAAAGGTTCTCTGGTGAAGGTCAGGCCACCTTCACTGCCCTCAGTGAGTGAAGGAGGATCAAAGCATTTATTTTACCTGTTGTGTCAACCCTAAATTCTGACTGAAAGCAGCCAAGACCCTCATTAGGCCCTGTTTGCATATGAATATATATATATTATATATATAATATATATAATATATATATAATATATATATATAATATATATATAATATATTATATATATTATATATATATATATAATATCTGTGACTACATTTTGTGTCACACCACATATTAACACTCTGTAGTTGCTGCGTTTATCACTGAAAATCCTGACCCTGCTTTCCTGTTGCTTTGAAAAACCTGACTGTGAGGGAATCTGGACTGTGAAAGTTCTCACTGATCACGGTCAGATCAATATTACTGGATGAATAAATTACGCTATTTGTAAATCTGCGGTCCCAAAGGTTCTTGTTGAACCAGATTCACAGTGTTGAAACCAAACTATTTGTTAATCATGAAAGTTCTTATTGAACAAGACCAGACTTAAGGGGCTGAATTGGTTAAAATCAAGAATTAAGCCCATCTGCACCCAGCCCCTCTGATCCCTGAGGACCAGCTGGGGGGGTTATTTTCTGCCAAATTTCTCTACCCTTAACACAACAAATGACCAGCTAATTGGCCAT
>NW_020957600.1:23773-25020 GCF_003031625.1 Empidonax traillii | reverse complement strand
TGTGTGAGTGAGTGCTGGGAGAGCTTTGCCCACCCTGCTCAGGGTCCATGGTTTTGCCCCTGACAGGGAGATGCGCCACCAGTTGACCCCCTCCCATTCCCCACGGGCAATCCACCTGCTTGGGATGCTCAGCAGTGTGGACCCCCGTTGGGAGCTGCCTGCCCTGGAGTTCCTTGTCAAGGTGAGCCTGATGGCCAGCACTGCCTGGCCCGCCTGCCTGCCCCTCTCTGCCCTCTGGCAGCCGCTGCCGGGACGGTGCCTGCGCCCTGTGCTGCTGCCTGGGCACAGCCCTGGGTGGCTCTGGGCTCCTGCCACCCGGGCACCCACCACTGCTCTCTGCTTTCCAGATTCTGGACTATCTGGATGGGAGAGAATGTCATGGCAGTGTCCAGCAGATCCTGTCCAGGCACCTGCAGAGCCAGTGCCCAGAGAGACGTCGCCTGGCTCTCAGAGGCCGCATGGTGCTCTGGATGGATCTGTCAATGGTGAGAAGGGCACACCCAGCTGAAGCCACACGGGCAGCCTGGGGTGGGGGAATGCAACCCCTTGGCCTTGGCTGGGCTTTGGGAGCTGTGGCTGCTGCTCCCAGCTCTCCTGCCTCCCTGTTCAGCTACAGGGGCCCTGTGGGACAGGCCTTTGGCCTCTGGGCCCCGGGACAGCAGGGTGGGGTTGCACCAGCAGGGAGCTGTTGGCAGGGCAGCTGTTTGGGGCGTGACAGCACAGCACCGTGTTCCACACAGGCTGAAAGCATCTGCAGGCTGTCTCAGCACCTCCTGGAGCTGCTGCCTGATGCAGATGGAGACGTGATGGTTGTGACCCTCTCCGTGCTGGTTAACCAACTCCGGGAAGAAGATATTCGGGCGATCCTCTCCACTGCCCCGAAGCTGGCTGAGGCTCTCCGGCCTCTCTTTGAGAACGTAAGGCTCTGTGCCCCCCAGCCACAGGCACTGGGTGCTGCCTGAAGACTTTCTTCCCTGTGGATTTTCAGGCCTGTGCCTGGTGTGCCTGGAGCAGGCAATGCTGAGGTCTTTTTCTCCTCTTTTGTACCCATGGGCAGCTGATTTCCTTAGGCTTATTCCGGAGGGTGATGGAGGCACTGGTGGAAGGGGGAACACGGCCCTTGGAGATGGACATGCACCAGGCCCTGGTGCTGTGGTTCTTCATGGACTATGACGAGTACCAGTGCGTGCCAGAGGTGAGCACTCGTGGTTCACATCTTCTTCCCTGGCTGCAATTTTCATCTGTGC
>NW_020957600.1:15864-17140 GCF_003031625.1 Empidonax traillii | reverse complement strand
ACACCCCCAGCAAAGCAAACATGAAGAAAACCCTCAAAACCACAGATAAGCTCCCTCCTTTGCCTTCTCCAGAGGGCTCTGGGCCATATTTACAGCTGCTTTAGCACAAGTCCCAGGAACAGCTGCTCTCCAGGGGCACAGCCAGCCTGGGAAGCTGGGCACGCACCCACTGAGCAAACCCCAGCAACTCTGCTCTGCCTGAGGCAGCCCCTCAGCTCAGCCACTGGAGCTGGGCTGGGGCCCTTCTGTCCCACACTCAATCCCAGCACTGACTGTCTCACACAGAACACCTTCAGGGCATCAACCTCAAGTCTAGCCAGAGGCTACCTGAGCCCTCCTTAACAACAATAAAAACAGCACCAATCTCCTCTACACCTGTTCATCAGTCCCTGTAAGCATCACACCTCAGCCACAGACCCTGGCTGACAGCAGAAAGCACCAGCCATCTCCTTGCCAGAGGATCAACATGTTGATCTGTTCTCTTCACAGTCAGCTCTTCTTCCTCTCTGTCTTATTTATTCTGACGGTTACCTGACTGCACAGGTTGAGCTTCTTGGCCTCAAAATGGTTGTATCTAGCTTAGCCTCAAAAATTCTCATCTTTTCTGTACCTTCTCTGCTCTGAAGAAATGCCTTTTCCCCTAACACTTTCTTTAAAGCAAACTATTATTTGGATCAACACTGTCACTTGCTCCTCCTTTACAGTCCTACAAGTAAAGGTGAAACTTTAGAGCCTGCTCCAGCAACTGCACCCTCCAGCTACCACACCCGAGACTTTTGGCTCTTACTGTCCCTAAATGCATCACCTGCAACAGCAGCCCAAGCCAAGCTAAAGCAGAGGGGCACAGAGAGAGGCGGGAAGGAACAGCCCTGTGTCCATGCAGACACACACAGAGCTCGCAGATGCGGCACAGGCAGGCAGGTGGGCAGCAAGTCGTCAGAGCCGATGGAGCTGTCGTGGAAGACGGAGAGCTCGATCCGACGGCCGTGGGTGGCCGTGGCCAAGAACTCCTGGCTGGCCGTGGCTTTGTTGGTCTTCTGCTGGGTGCTGAGCTGGGCTCGGGGAGCCCTGGGCATGGGGCGGTGCTGGGCGGGAGGAGCCGCGGGGCCGGGCCCGGGCTGGGCACGGGCTGGGCACGGCTCGGCTCGCTCCCGCTGCCGTCCCGCCCCGCTTTAGCCCAGGCCCGGCCGGCAGCAGCCGGGAGCTGCCGGCGGGAGGAGCCTGTGCCGAGCCCCGAGAAGCGCGGCGGGGCCAGCCAGGCGGTGACAAGGCCGGG
>NW_020957600.1:7043-9346 GCF_003031625.1 Empidonax traillii | reverse complement strand
GAGTGCTGGGAGAGCTTTGCCCACCCTGCTCAGGGTCCATGGTTTTGCCCCTGACAGGGAGATGCGCCACCAGTTGACCCCCTCCCATTCCCCACGGGCAATCCACCTGCTTGGGATGCTCAGCAGTGTGGACCCCCGTTGGGAGCTGCCTGCCCTGGAGTTCCTTGTCAAGGTGAGCCTGATGGCCAGTGCTGCCTGGCCCGCCTGCCTGCCCCTCTCTGCCCCCTGGCAGCCGCTGCCAGGACGGTGCCTGCGCCCTGTGCTGCTGCCTGGGCACAGCCCTGGGTGGCTCTGGGCTCCTGCCACCCGGGCACCCATCACTGCTCTCTGCTTTCCAGATTCTGGACTATCTGGATGGGAGAGAATGTCACGGCAGTGTCCAGCAGATCCTGTCGAGGCACCTGCAGAGCCAGTGCCCAGAGAGACGTCGCCTGGCTCTCAGAGGCCGCATGGTGCTCTGGATGGATCTGTCAATGGTGAGAAGGGCACACCCAGCTGAAGCCACACGGGCAGTCTGGGGTGGGGGAATGCAACCCCTTGACCTTGGCTGGGCTTTGGGAGCTGTGGCTGCTGCTCCCAGCCCTCCTGCCTCCCTGTTCAGCTCCAGGGGCCCTGTGGGACAGGCCTTTGGCCTCTGGGCCGTGGGACAGCAGGTTGGGGTTGCACCAGCAGGGAGCTGTTGGCAGGGCAGCTGTTTGGGGCGTGACAGCACAGCACCGTGTTCCACACAGGCTGAAAGCATCTGCAGGCTGTCTCAACATCTCCTGGAGCTGCTGCCTGATGCAGATGCAGATGTGATGGTTGTGACCCTCTCCGTGCTGGTGAACGAGCTCCGGGGTGAAGACATTCGGGCAATCCTCTCCACTGCCCCGAAGCTGGCTGAGGCTCTCCGGCCTCTCTTTGAGAACGTAAGGCTCTGTGCCCCCCAGCCACGGGCACTGGGTGCTGCCTGAAGACTTTCTTCCCTGTGGATTTTCAGGCCTGTGCCTGGTGTGCCTGGTGTGCCTGGAGCAGGCAATGCTGAGGTCTTTTTCTCCTCTTTTGCACCCACGGGCAGCTGTCGTCCTTTCGCAAATTCCGCACGGTGATGGAGTCACTGGTGGAAGGGGGAACGCGGCCCTTGCTGATGGACATGCACCAGACCTTAGTGCTGTGGTTCTTCCTGGAGTATGATGAGCAGCAGTGCGTGGCAGAGGTGAGCACTTGTGGTTCACATCTTCTTCCCTGGCTGCAATTTTCATCTGTGCAGTAACTTTTTCCCCCTTCTTCAATATGGTCTCTCAGAAGCTGAGCAGCCTGCTCACTCTGACAGCTCTCCAACTCTCTCCCACTGCCTCTCCAGGTGCCCACCATTGTGAGGGCCATCTATCAGTTCCTCACCGTCCACGGGCCTCCAAATGTCAGGACACACACGAACATCCACAGGCTCGCTGAGGAACACCCGTGTAACGTGGTGCTGACTCTGCTGCGCTGTGCCCCAGAGTATGACAGGTACAGGGCCCAGCTGCCTGGGTGGCTCCACCATCACCAGCCCTTAGAACCCATCACTGTGTGGAGCCTGTCCCATGTGGTGTGCTGGAGAGATGGAGAGTTCCAGAGCCCTCTGGCCCATCCATTTCCCAGCCCTAGACTGTCAGTGCCCGATCCTGCTGCCACGTGCCCTCCTTGTCCCTCAAGGCACCGTGGCTCTCTCACCTGGGCCCCCACAGCTGCCCAGACCACAACTCTGTGCCTGAGATCCCCCTGACCCAGAGTTGTGTCTCCACAGAGCTGCTGCCATGATGTGGAAGAGCATTGCCTCCTCGAGAACAGCAGTGGAGAAGGTGCTGCCGACACTGCTGCGAGTGATGGAGGATTGGCCGGCACACAGCATGTCCACTTCTGATGGCGACGACAGAGAAGTGTTTGCTCTGGCTGTGAGTTTTTATAAGTGGCCTTTGCTCCTCCCCAGGTCACCTCCCCGCCACTGCATCCCCCTGCCTCTGGCGCTGGGCTGGAAATGTGGCTGAGGGGCAGGTTCAGGGGCACCAGGCCGGCTGCTCCCCCTGGGTCTGCCCTGGTTTCTCCCTCCAACACTCGGGCCCAGCCACATGGACATGTCACACTGAGCGCTTTCTCTGCATGGTTGTATTGCAGGCAAGCCTGGCACTGTGGCTGATCCTGCAGGAGCCCAAGTGCCAGGATGCAGTGATGGATTATGTCCCCCACCTGCTCTGTGCTCTGCTCTTCCAAGTGTCCATTAGCACAGAGCAGGTGCCAGAAGAGGTCAACACCTTCTGGAGGGGATGCCAGGAGCAACATCG
>NW_020957600.1:0-1151 GCF_003031625.1 Empidonax traillii | reverse complement strand
ACCCCAGCAACTCTGCTCCGCCTGAGGCAGCCCCTCAGCTCAGCCACTGGAGCTGGGCTGGGGCCCTTCTGTCCCACACTCAATCCCAGCACTGACTGTCTCACACAGAACACCTTCAGGGCATCAACCTCAAGCCTACCCAGAGGCTACCTGAGCCGTCCTTAACAACAATAAAAACAGCACCAATCTGCTCTACACCTGTTCATCAGTCCCTGTAAGCACCCCAAAAGTGATGCATCACACCTCAGCCACGGACCCTGGCTGACAGCAGAAAGCACCATCCATCCCCTTGCCAGAGGATCAACATGTTGATCTGTACCCTACACAGTCAGCTCTTCTTCCTCTCTGTCTTATTTATTCTGACGGTTACCTGACTGCACAGGCTGAGCTTCTTGGCCTCAAAATGGTTGGATCTAGCTTAGCCTCAAAAATTCTCATCTTTTCTGCACCTTCTCTGCTCTGAAGAAATGCCTTTTTCCCCTAACTCTTTCGTTTAAGCAAGCTATTATTTGGATCAACACTGTCACTTGCTCCTCCTTTACAGTCCTGCAAGCAAAGGTGCAACTTTAGAGCCTGGGCTATTTCTCTGCCATCAGGACTAAGGCAGAAAGGAGGTTCTCTGGGCTGGATGCAAGTGACAGTGACTTGGCAATAGCCTTGAAGGATCTCCAAGTGAAACTGTGTTCACCCAGCACAGAGCTGGACACAACAGACACAGGGCCAGTCCTGCCATTCTGGGAAGAAGGCAGAGAAATTCTCATCCACACACCAAACTCCTGTGCAAGCACGTGGAGAGCTGAGCAGAAACACAATCCCAGCTGCCCAAGTCTCCAAGGACGTTTCTGTGCAGTGCGAAGCAAGAGGAGGAATGGACACCTTGCTCTGAGTTATCTATTCCAAGTCTTCTGCTGGTCCCCAAAGAGGACAGACTTCACAGTCCCTGCTCCAGCAGCTGCACCCTCCAGCTACCACACCCGAGACTTTTGGCTCTTACTGTCCCCAAATGCATCACCTGCAACAGCAGCCCAAGCCAAGCTAAAGCAGAGGGGCACAGAGAGAGGCGGGAAGGAACAGCCCTGTGTCCATGCAGACACACACAGAGCTCGCAGATGTGGCACAAGCAGGCGAGGACAAGCCCCAGCTCTGCCAGT
>NW_020957599.1:23568-25033 GCF_003031625.1 Empidonax traillii | reverse complement strand
TGTGTTTGGAAATGGGGAAGAGCTTGTGGGCCAGCTCTTGATATTGCGCTGCTTCCTATGGGGAGGTGGCTCTTTGTGCTTTCTGTCTAAAGGAGCAGCTGAGTTTTGTCTCCTTTTGTTCAGCATAACTGGGTGATATTTCTATCCTCATTATATTATCAGAAAGGTTACTGCTCTGTCCTTGCTGCACCTCATGACCTAACTGTCCTGTGCTGTGCATTCCATGATCCTGAGGCCTCCAGCACTACCAACAGCAGTGTGACTTGTTCACATGTGACAATATTGGTGTATTCCTGCTCAAAAGTTTCCAAAGGACCAGGTTCTCATTGACTCCCCTGGCAGTTAGCATGCATCCTAAATTCTTGAGGTAACTTTCCTTTCTAGAAACTATTTTTCCCCACATCATTTGGATGCCTTGGATGCAAAGACTGTGCTTTTAGTTCATTCCTTTTTATATCAAACTGCTGTGTATCTGCCCGTGGCTCCAGAAATCTGTTCTGTTGTGAGTTGTTGAATGTAACTGTGAACTGTGTTTTGCAAACTCTAAATCTGGGAGTCTGCCCCTTGCCCACTGCTGCAGCCTGTGGGACAGGCAGCTCCCTCTGTTGCTCCCTCTGGCAGCTCTCCAACTGCCCCTCTGGGCCAGACTGTGGGACTTGATAAGGGAAAGGGAGTCGTTAAATGCTGTACATTGAGAAAGCTGCTAAATCGTGGGTGCTCCCAGTTAAGCCTGGATTTGTTAATATGGATAAATTTTCCTTTAAAGTTTTAATAGGAAATAGCTAAGAAAGAACTAATGTAGAGTTATTGTAGGCCAAAGTCAGGTACACTTCTAATGTAATAGGAACCTTGCATTTTTGCTTCACTTGCTGAGAATTTTTAAACTTTTCCATAAGGGATTTGCAAGTGAAGACAGACTGGGAGAAGAACCTCTGCAAGTAGATAGGATGCATCTTTTCAACTGACAAGTAGGCAATCAGCACTGGACATTCAAGGTTGGAAAATAATGCATCGAAGACAAAAAGGATACATCATACAAAGGATTTTTATGGACTAGAAAGAAAGGACTTACATAGTAAGGAGATGTAGAAAGGTGGGCTTTAACATGAATGTGTAGTGACCTTTGAAAATGTCATTTTGCCTTTGTAATTCCATGGGAAGCATTTATGGAGGATTATCCTCAATGCTTCTTCAGCATTGCCAATAAAAACATTGCTCAACATTGATCTACTTGGGTGTTTCTGTAAATCAATTTGGGGAGCCATTTAGGAGCCTCTCTGGCTGCAGGACCTGCTGAGTCGAGACCTCTCTTGGGATGCCCTGGAGATTTTCTCTGGAGAGACAAGACCTGCTGGTAAGAAACATTCCTTTCCCTCTGTTTTGGGTTTGGGACTGGTCTTTAGTCCCAAACTCCCTCTAAGATGTGGAGGAAGGGTCCTTAGGCAAGACAGGAGATACCAAAGCC
>NW_020957599.1:16065-17164 GCF_003031625.1 Empidonax traillii | reverse complement strand
TTCTGTGCCATCTCTCCTGCAGGCAGCCAAATATCCACTCAGAGACATGGAACAGAGACCCCCCAGGGTGCCCAAGCTGGCCTGGGTGAAGAAGGGGGAGGAAGAAAGCCCTGTGGCTACCGGAGCACAGCAGCCTGAACAGGCAGAGCAGTCCCAGCCCCTGCAGGAGGGTGAGTGGCAAAGCTGGGCTACAGGGCTGGTGGCTGCAGCCAGATGGGCCTTATCCCATCCCATTCCATCCCATCCCATCTTATCTCCTGTGGACATGACCAGGGATAGGGAGGGGGAAGAGGGCCCGTGGCTGATCCCCAGGCAGCTCCATGCACTGGGCATCCCAGGGCTGGCTCTGCCTGTGGAGCGCAGGGCTGGGCTGTGTTCTCTGGGCTGTCCCACAGCCCCTCAGCTCTGACCACGCTCACTCTTTGCCAGATCCAGGCCGGCACAGGACACAAAAGAAGGATCGTGCCCGTGGCCACTCCCGCAGAGATGATCAGGTACCTGCAGCCATCGCCCAGTGGGCTGGGCCTGCTGTCCCTGCTCAGCCTGGCACCGCTGTCAGAGCTCTCCATGACACATCCCTCTCTTCCCTTCCCTTTGTTCTCTTGCAGAGGGTGTGGAAATCCGTTCCCGTTAGGCGTAGGAAGGCCAGGACCTCACCACCCAAGGTCTTGGCACAGCCTGAACCCAGCCCAACTGAGCTCCAGGCCAAGGCTGACACCCCAGGGACTGAGGGCATCACAGACACGGACACCACACCTGTTCAGTGCCTGGTCGATGATGTCAGCCTGGTCATTCTTGAGGAGGGAGTTTTCTCTGTGGAAGTAAGCAGCCTGTGGGTACGGATTGTGTGGGCCCTCAGGCTGGGTTTGATGGGCCCTCTCAGCCTTTGAGGCCAGCACAGTGTGGCGGGAAGGGGAACACTTCTCAGGGGAAATTGGGCAAGTTGCTCCCTCTGGCAGCTCTCCAAATGCCCCATGCCCCCTCCAGGCCACATTGTGGGACTTGATGTCCCAGGGCATTCCCAGGGCTCTTCTGTTTCAGGTGCCTTCGAGGCACTTCTGCAGGACTTGGTGACCCAGAGCTTTTTGATGCCATGTCT
>NW_020957599.1:7886-9963 GCF_003031625.1 Empidonax traillii | reverse complement strand
CTCAGGTTCATAGGTGAGCCACAAGGTCCCTGCCCGCCCCGCTGCAGCTCGGCCCCAGCCCCGGCTGCTGCATCCACTGCGGGGGAGCTGTGACACTGCTGGAGCCCTGACAGCATCTGTGTTCCCAGGGATCGCAGCCAAATACCTGAGAAAGGGGGAGGAGCAGGATGAGTTCATCTCAGAGGTCATAATTGAGGGTGAGTGTGGGCAGTGGGCTGTCAGTGGGGGCTGGTGGAAGAGTGCAGACCCTGGGCAGGGAGCTGCAATCGTGCTCCAAGTGTGGAGGGCTTTGCTTCCTGCATGTGCAGAGCAGAGAGAGATTTCAGGGACACGGGGGTGTTGGTGGCCAGCACCTTCTGGCTGATCCCATTGGGCCCTGCTCCCTCCTGGCCACGGCAAGAGCTGGGTGGGATGGCCCTGGCAGGAGAAGCTCCTCGGGGCCCTGCAGATGCTGGCTCTGATCTTGGCTCTGTCCTTTTCTCTTCCAGCCCTTCAAGGCATGACTACTGACAGCCCTGCCATCACAAAGCGGGCAGCTGAAACCATGAGAATCATTAAGGATTTCCAGAAATAAAAACCAAAACCAAAACCCACACCAAAATCGAAATCTAAACCCACCAGATTCCGGTAGCCTCCGTTCCTCTCTGTTCCAGCCCTGAGGAACGAGCGAGGACATCAGAGTCGGCATCGCAGGCCTGTCAGTTCCAAACTGTACATGCTAAGAGCTGGACAGACAGCTCCCTGCTCCAGATTGCAGCAGCTCCAAGAGTGGCTCTGGAGAGGAAAATGGCTCTCCTCTGCAAGGACTGCCTTTTACACCAGCGTGGGAATATCAAATACATCTCTACATCTTATCAAAGACAGAGACTCAGGAAGTTTTTTTGAGTGCCTGGTGTCCATAGAGGGAAGAGGGGAAGAAGGGCCCTTGTGCTCAGCAACACTTGCCCAGGGGTGCAGTGGGGAGGGGAAAGTGCCCCAAAGGCCCTTGGCCTTGGGGGGTTCTGCTGGAGCCTCAAGGCTTGCAGCAGAGCAGATGGGCAGAGCCTGGAGCTGTGGGGATCCCTGAGAAGCTGGTGCTTGGAGGTGGCCACACGGCCTGTCCCAGCCAGGAAGCAGCACGTGTGGCCTGCCCCTGCCAGGATGCCAAAAGCGGGGATGCTGTGGGCACAATTGCACGGGCTTGGGCCAAAGGCTTCAGGAAAAGTGGCCACAAGGGCTTTCTATTGACTGCCCAGCCTCACAGCAGCGCTTGGCAGCTTCAGCCTGTCATCCTGACTGACTTCCACGGCCGTGCCTGAGGGCAGACTCACCTGCCACACTCAGGTGTCTCACAGCGGTGGCACTGCTGCCATCCTTAGAGACTGGGATGGGATATCAACCTTGGGGTGCAGCTGCTGAACCTCTCCTCCATGCAGGCACCTCAAAAACACATGCATGGGCTTCTGAACTCTAAATCCAGGCCTTTTTGGAATGGAAGGAAAAAGCAGCAGAAGCTGAAGCAGGGCCTTGTATGGCTCAGCTTCCAGGATGGAGGGAAGTCAGTCCTTTGGGGTCTGCTGTGAAGATGGCCCAGTTTATGGGCAAATGGGAAAACAAAGGCAGAACCCGTGACCATCCTGGCTTAAGAGCGAGTTTTGAGTGTGCTTGGAAGCAAAGGAAGAAGCAGCACACACTGCCTGAGACACAGACACGTGCCCATCCCACCTTAGGGAGCACTGCCAGGCAGTGCCTGGAGACCGTGGCCAGGTCTGGTCCCCACAGTTCAGGAATCGCAGCCCCTGCATCAGACACAGTCAGAAATCAGACCAAAGGAGGCCAGAGGGAGGGGACCGTTCCAGTCTGTCTTGGACATTGCTGCAGAACAGCCACTGCTTCTTCCTGCACCTGTATCTGGGCTCTGCTGACACCAGAGCCACCCAGGCTGTGCTCTCGTGCCCAGAGGCTGTTCAGAGCAGGCAGGAAAAATGCTCCGTGCACAGAGGAGAGTCCTGGACGTTGCTCACCAGAGCACCCTGCGGGAACAGGGATCTGGTGTCGGGGTTTGCTGCCGGGCCTGAAGGCAGGAGTTCAGGGATCA
>NW_020957599.1:0-1199 GCF_003031625.1 Empidonax traillii | reverse complement strand
CCCCCAGCATGGTCCCATTTGCTTCCTGTTCCTCCCAGTGTGGTCCCAGTTGCAACTACTTGCCCTTAGCATAATCCCAGTCACTGCCGGTATGATCCCAGTCTCTCCCAGCAGGTTCCCAGTCACACCCAGTTGCCCCCAGTATAGACCCAGTTACTTCCTCTTGCTCCCAGTTGCCCCAGGCATGGTCCCAGTTGCTCCTCAGTTGATCCCAGTCATTCCCAGTATGGTTCCAGCCAGTCCCAGGATGGCCCAGGTACCTGCAGGATGCACCCAGTCCTTCCCAGTTACTCCCAGTTGCTTCCAGCATGATCCCAGTTTCTCTGAGTTGCTCCCAGTAGCCCAAAGTGTGATCCCCGTTGCCCCAGTTGTGGTTTCAGTGCCCCCAGCATGGTTTGAACCTGATCCCAATTGCCCCCAGCCTGCTCCTTGTCACTCCCAGTATGATCCCAGTCCCCCTCAGTGTGATCCCAGTCTCCCCCAGCTGCTCCCAGTGTGATCCCAGTATGACCCCAGCTGCCCCCAGCATGGTTCCAGTGTCTCCCTGTTCCTCTCACTGGGATCCCAGTTGCACCCAGGTGCTCCTAGTCTAGTCCCAAGCAGTCCCAATATGATCCCAGCCTTTCCCAGCATAGTCCCAGTTGTCCCCCAGTGTGGTCCCAGTCACCCCCAGTATGGTTACAGACACTCCCAGCAGGATCCCAGTGTGGCCCAGTCTCTCCCAGAACAATCTGAGGGTGATCCCAGTGTGGCCCAGTCTCTCCCAGTCCGATCTCAGGATGATCCCAGTGGTTCCCAGTCTGATCTCAGGATGATCCCCATGTGTCCCAGTGGCTCCTAGGATGATCCCAGTGTGTCCCAGTGGCTCCCAGGATGATCCCAGTGTGTCCCAGTGGCTCCCAGGATGATCCCAAAGCTCCTGGAAGCCCTGGAGGCCCCACCCAGGGGAGGTCCCTGCAGGTTCTGTGGCTGCAGAAGAGCCCCAAGGGGAGCCGAGGTCCCCCCCAGAGCCCCCCCAGGCAGCAGAAGGTGGTGACAACTCTCCAGCCCGGGGTCCCGGGAGCACCGGGGGGTCTCCAGCCCGACCCCCCAGCAAGGGGCTCCCACAGCCCCTCCTGCTGCCCCCAAAATCCCTGGGGATCCCCCATTCCCCATCTCTGCATTCCCCCCTCCAAGATCTCCAGGCTCCTGAGAGGAGC
>NW_020957598.1:24030-25034 GCF_003031625.1 Empidonax traillii | reverse complement strand
CAAATTTCTTTTGTTCAGATACATCCTACCCTGTATTTACCTTCCCTCTATCAACTGTTGTTTGTGTGGAAATGCGTGTTGTCCTCGGGTACAATGCAAGGTTGGCTTATGCAGCAGTGAGATGAATATCACAGCTGATGAACAGTCAGAGCTGCAATAATTTTCAAAATTTATTCCAAATAAAATGATTTCTTTGCTTATGGTTCCCTAGAAACCATTCTCTGAACGTGATTCCAGTGTTTTGACTGGAGAGTTAAGCCTTTTGTCTACTTCTGTTTCCCAGGGAAGAATACCGAATTTGCTCCTGATGACTGGATGTGATGTTGAGTTTAAGGAGGGGGATTGTGTTTAGCACCAGCTCATCACCAGGCAAAGACAGCACACAACAAGACAAAGCTCATGGACAGGGATGACTTTGTGGAGTTGTCTTGGAAAGAGACTCTCTGTGTCTTAAGCATCCCTTGCTTTCTTGATGCCATCAGCCAGATTCACCAGCCAGAAAAGGCCAAGCCATGGCACGCCTCCTCTGCCAGGAACAAAATGTCAGTGACTGCATTTCCCGAGCTCAGTGCCTGCTCTCCTTCCCAGTCCTTCCATGGATCTACTCCTCCCTACAACATCTCGAGGATATCAAATAAAACCTGTCTTTCCAAGAAAGAAATGGCCTTTTCATGGTGCAGTGAACGATGTTTAATACCCACGTCCTGCAACTGGGGACAATTCTGTGAGGGGTAAAGCCCCTGACCCGTGGGTTTGGGGTGCTGGCAGCTGACATGCATTTCAACATGAGCACTGCGTGCCTTCTCTCCGGGGGATGGAAAAATACAATGATTTCATCTATCCCCCCGTGGTCGACATTTTTCTCAAAACTTAAGACTGACTGTCCTCATGAACCAACTTCTCAATTAATGTGTCGTTTTCATAATTTCCTAGAGGATTCATTTGCATAAGGAATTAATTTCATCGAATGTTGTTGTTGTGTGAAAATGGGCTCTGTATGTTAC
>NW_020957598.1:15661-17223 GCF_003031625.1 Empidonax traillii | reverse complement strand
GGGAAGGAGAGAGAGAGACCAGGAGGAGTCTTTTTACAGAGTTCAGTTTTCCCTCCCAGGGAACGTGGCCCTTCCCCCCTCTCCTCCCCCCCCACTCACAATGAGTTGCTTCCCACCCCCCTGTCAATAATTCAATAAATTAGATTAAATATTAAAATTAAATTCAATAAATTAAATAAAACAGGAGATTACAAAAAGATAAAAAATATTAAAAACAGGATTAAAGAGTATAGAAAAGATGAAAAATAAGAAAAAAAATTATAAAAAAGATAAAAATAACAAATAATATAAAAATATTTTAAAAAGATAAAAAAGATAATAAAAGATTAAATATATTACAGAAGGATAAGAAAAATAAAAAAGAAGATGAAAAAGATAAAAAAGAAACATAAAAAGGAAGGTAAAAAATATTTTAAAAAGATAAAAATATACAAAATATAAAAATAAAAATAAAAAAAAGATTTAAAAATATTTAAAAAAGAAGATAAAAAAGATGAAAAAGATAAAAAAGGAATATTGCCTCCCAGGGAATGAGCCTTGCCACGTTCCTGCAGCTCCAGCCCCAGCCGTTCCCCCCTCTCCTCCCCCCACACTCACAATGAGTTGTTTCCCTCCCCCCTGTCAATAATTCCACGAGATTCCCACCCAGGATCTCCCACACCCACCCTGTGACACGGGACACCCAGCACTGAGGGGCTGGGCACCAGCACCCTGGGATGCTCTGAATTAAGCTCTGAACTTCCCAGAGCCGCTTGCATTTTTTTATTTAAGACCTTTTTAAAAGCCTTAAAGGTTTTAAAACGCTTTAAAAGGGCTTAAAAAGTTTGGTTGTAACCTCAAATCAGCGTCCAGAGAAAGAGTCACACGCTCTCTGTTCTAAGAGAAATTGTTTTTAATTTAGTGGGGAAAGGAAGACAAAAAAAGGAAAGGAGATTAAAAAAGGTAAAAAAGATAAAGAAGAGAAAAAAAAATTAAAAATATTAAGAAGATTAAAAGAGATAAAAAAAGAAAATATAAAAACATTAAAAATAACTAAAAATATTAAAAAAGACAAAAATATTAAAAATATTTTTAAAAAGTAAACATAAGATAAAAAAGATTAAAAATATTATAAATCAATAAAAAAGACAGAAGATAAAAAAGATAAAAAAAGATGATAAAGGAAGATAAAAAAGATAAAAATATAAAAAATATTTAAAAATATTAAAAAATATGAAAATGATAAAAAAAAGAAGATAAAAAAGATAAAAAGGATTAAAAAAATATTAAAAAAAGATAAAAAGAGGATTATAAAAAAGGGGACCCCCACCCTGCTGCACAGACCTCCCCCCCCAGGAGCGACCCGGGGCTCAGGGAGGGCTTCTCCCCGCCCCAGCAACGCTCAAATCGTTATAAATACGGAACCGACCGCCAAAAATGCGTTTTACAGACACGAAAGGACCCAACCCAACAAGTGCCCCTGGCCTGGTTTCTTCCCCAGCCCCCCGGGAGGTGACAAAAACCCCCAGGGAGCTGCACACACGCACCCACCCCTTTCCAGGGGGCTGGAGACCCGCCTGGAG
>NW_020957598.1:7336-8378 GCF_003031625.1 Empidonax traillii | reverse complement strand
CAGGGGCTGCCCCGTGGGGATGGGCTCCAGCCAGCCCCAGCCCCCCAGCCCCAGGGAATCTGTGTGGGCCCAGCAGCCACTGTTTAATTTGGCCCTGAGTCCCACATGTCTTCCAGAACCCTCTTAAAACAACTTCCAGAAATGCTTTTATTCCGAGGATGTTCTGCCTTGAATGCATCAGATTCATCTATCTGCTCTAAATGAGCCTTTGCCAGCACCAGACTGAGCAGCTGAAGGGGAGCAGAGTTGTTTTCTCCCTGCTATCACAATCAAGTTTTTTGGTATAAAATGTGGTTTAGAAGTGAATCCATAAAGCTCCTGGCAATTGGAGGGAACTGCTATTGCCAGGAGTAAAATGCAGGTGGCAACTCTGTGGGTTTTTCTCCACTAAAACTGTAACGAATGTGGATCCTGTGCAGTAAGTGCACGGAGAAATACAGACTGCCCAGGGGTGAAAATGCATCCCATTAGCACTGAAAACTCCTGTATCATCCAAAGACACGCTGTTCAGCGAGGAAAAACTGTATAATTGAATTACCACCAAAGCACAGTTCATCTGCATCAGACAGCATTGTGCTCACCCTGGAGCTCCTCTGGGCTGCTGCTGGAAAGGAGGATTAATTAGGATCCCTGCTCATTGCTGAGGGAGCAGGTAGACACACTGTGCTCAGGCCAGGGGCTGCAGTGGGAGCCTCTGGCCAAACCTCAGCCAGGCAGAGAAGGAGACCTCCAAAGGTTTGGATGTTCTTGCAGTGAGGACGCATCAAACAGTCCAAATTTTCTGGTCAATGCAGCAAATGGGGATAAAAACCCCCAACAGGTCCAATAAAGGCACCTCTTTGCTGCATAAATCCTTCAGTAATAATTAATAAGTGATTCCTGAAGCTGGTTTAAATTATTCTAGGCTGGACTGGCACGAGTGGCAGGATGTGGATAAACCCTTTCATGGACAGAACCTCCCAGCAATGCTGTGGGAGGGGCAAACACAGCAGGGAATGAACCCTCTGGAGCAGAACATGGGGGGCTCTTCTCCCCATTCAGG
>NW_020957598.1:0-1062 GCF_003031625.1 Empidonax traillii | reverse complement strand
TCTCTTTTTGCCAGGCTGCATCCAGAGAATCCATAAACCTCATAAAGGCCATGTCCTCATAAACCCCATCTACCTCACAGTGGGGCAGCCTCAGAAGGTCTCTGTGCTCACAGAACCCATCCACCCCAAATGGTTCAGCCTCATAAAGGCACTGTCCTCATAACCCTCACACACCTCAGAATGGTGCAGCCTTCACACCTTCTTCATCACTACAGAGTTCCCTGTACCCACTGCCCCATCCACGGCACCCCAAGAAACACTAAACCAAAGATCACCACCCCTGATCGTGCAGACAAGACTAACTGCAAAACTGCAGAATATAAAGCCCCGTGTGCGCTTTGAGCGGCTGCAACTACAACTCCCGGCGTGCCCCGCGCGGCAAAGGGGGCGGGGCGGGGTCTCTGCCGGCGGGGCGCGCGCACAGCCCCGCGGTGGCTGCCGGGAAAGGGATGGCGGCGACAACGGAATCGGCCCAGGCCTGTGAGACCTTGCGGGGGCTGCGGCGGGGCTGGGGATGCGCTCGGGGGCTGCGGGGAGCGCGGCTGTGGGCGGGAAGGCTGGAGGGCTCGGCAGAGTGGAGAGGAGGGGCTCGGGGGTTCCCGAGGAGGTTTCGAGGTCCGTGAGAGGCCCTCGGGGAGTCGCGGAGGGGATTTAGTGTTGTGAGAGCACTCAGAGAGGAGGGTAAAGGTGCCTGAAGGGGTTTAGGAGGTCCCTGAAAGGGCTGGGGGCCTCGGGGGGCTGTTTAAACGCCATGGCTGCACTGCGCAGGCGCCGACGGAGTCCGCATCAGCAAACTTCAACTCCCATTAAGCTTTGCGCGGCGCCGCCATTGCCGCTCGTGCCACAGCGTCCCCTGCCGGCTTGGCGGACCGACCGCAGGGAAATCGGGTCCTGATGCTCCCCCCGAACCCCAGAGACCCCCAAAACTCAGCACACAGAGACCCCACAGGAACGGGGACTCAGGGGGTCCCTAAAGCCTATCAGTGGGGTTCAAGGGGTCTCCCAGCCCTCAGGGGAGGGGTCCTGCCGGTGCCACCCAAAGTCTTGTGAGGGAGGTGAACC
>NW_020957597.1:46278-48269 GCF_003031625.1 Empidonax traillii | reverse complement strand
GCTGGATTGGAAAAAACCTCTGAGATCATCAAGCCGATGTCTTGATCCACTTTCACTCTGCTTACTAGAGCCTGCCAGCTGCCTGGCAGGGGCAGGAAACAGCAAAGCCCGCTCCTCCCTGAGGATGCACATGGCCAGGCAAAGGCTGGAAGGAAGAGCAGGAGCCCAGGCCACTGCAGTAAGGCATTCCCAGGAGCAGCTGGTGGCACAGCAGCAAGTGTCCTGGAGCTGCCACTGCCCAATCCTGGCTTCTCAGGATGCTTCCATAGAAAAAGAGGCTATGGGCAGTGTGGGACAAGATCTCCCCGTGGCAAAGGCAGAGGTTGCCGTCTCCAGGGCATTCTCTGGAGCCAGTAGTGCAGGAGCAGATGGAGGAATATCTGCGCACCCGGTTTCCTTGCAGAGAGGCACTCCATCCCTCCCAGCGCCTCTGGGAGAGCTCTCGCACTCCAGACAGAGGAATCCCTGTGGACAGGTCTCCCTTCTCCCTCTGAGCCACAGGTATCAGGAGACCCGTCTCATCTCTGAGGATGCACCTGGCAAGGGAAAGGCTGGAATTTCCCCAGCCTGGAAAAGGTCCAAGGAAGGCATTGCCCGCAGCAAGTTGCACAGCTGAAAGAGTCCCGGAGCCACCAGTGCCCAATCCATTGCTCCCTGGACGCTTCGGCAGTGCAGTACGAGATTACTTTCCATACATTGCTGCACAAGAGCCTTCAGTGCAAAGGCAGGTCTCCCAAGTCCAGGGCTCTCTCCTGAACCAGTAAGGCAGGAGCAGGAGAAGGAAGATCTCTGCACCACATTTACTTTCTGGTAAGACACTTTTTGTTTCCTTTTATCCCTTTTTTTTCCCTTTCCCTATCCCTTCGGGGGTGGTTTGAATTTCCATTTGCTGTGTACAAAGCATCTTAACTGTAATATACATAAAATATATTTTTTCTATAACTAACTTAGTTTTCGAGTTCTTCAATTTGCATAGTTTTTTTCCTTTGCCCTGGAGAAAGTAGAAAGGGGGGAAGGGAGGGGCTGCTACTGGGGGGGTTGGGCATTTGGCAAGGAGCCAAGTACAAACCATCACACAGGGTTTAGTGGTTTAGGGGTTCCTGGGGCAGTGCTGGATGGAATGGACTGGATGGAATCATGGAACGTGCTGAGGTGGGAGGGTCCCCTCGGGACCATTGAGTCCAGGATCTGATTTTCAGGCACCAAGAAAGTAATTGAATCTGGATCAAATGATTTGGCTCCAAAAAATCTTCTGCCTCTAGTCTACACTGCAAAGTCAAACAAAAAAGACCTGCAAAATACAGGCCTGTGTTCCCCCCAGAGGGAAGGCGGGCAGTTGCAAAGGAGGGCAATAAATCAAAGCTCAGAGCATATGTTCATGGTCACCACACTTGTATGACACACAAAACTCTGTTCATCCCCCATGTAGAACTCTCATCAAGAACTCCAAACTTTCCTGCCTGTATTTATATACGTGTATATATATATATATATATGTGTGTGTGTGTATATTTGTGTCTGTCTGTCTAAGATTCTGTATCTTTGGATGCAATATTTACATACTATTGTTCTGTGGCAAAAAGTGGACTTTAAAGGTTCCAGTACTTGATGAGATGACCTTTCTGCTTATGGGTTATATTTTTTTAAAGAAGGCAACACTAAGAGAACTCTTTAGCCAAATATAAGTTAAGACATTAATCAGAGCAAATGTTTTGATTTTTATTTACAATTGTACAAGTCGTTCAACTCTTTGCCTACTCAAAGGAGAGGTTTGAAAATTCTCCCTCAGAAAGAAGCAAGAATATTTTGGGAGGCTGTTCCTTCCAACCCTTTCCGAGTTTCCAATAAATGCTGACCATTCTTGAAATGCAAAGCCTGAAAAATGAAACAGGGGTTAAACTGGAATTCTTGTTGCCAGCACTGATGTGGAAAGAAGTTCTTAGAGAGTGTAGCAAAGCCAGCAACAGAAATAACCTTTGGCTCTATAGCAC
>NW_020957597.1:41050-43119 GCF_003031625.1 Empidonax traillii | reverse complement strand
TCTGCTGTGGTGTGCCAATATCCTGCGATCTCCACTTTCCACATTTGCAATGATTAAAGGCTCCTTCTTCCCTACCAATGCCAAAGACTGGTATGTGACTGAGTAATGAGAGAATACTGGTTCTTAAATAGTTAAATGAAGACTTGACCTCTAACTTGAATGACTGGCACAAATATATAAGCTAAGATTTGACTGTGGTTCTTTGCTTCATTAGCACCATCCTCTGTGTGAGGGCAGTGGCAGCGTCACAGATACCTCCATCCTATAAATAGAGTTCTAGTTGGACTGTTCAAAAGTGTAAACAAAGAGTAAAGTAGGACACTTGTGAACTTCTGAAATTTATCTCTATTAATGTAATGCTTGGGTGGGGTCAGTTTGTGTTGTCTTGCACAACCTTCCGTGGGTTTACGATTTTTATTGTCGCTACATCCAATGAATCTGAAATGTCTAGTCAGAATAGTACTTGCCTGTACTTGTATGTAACTGTATACTTCTCTATTTTTTCCTGCTTTCCAGCAAATTCACTGGCAACTTCTTTTCCACTACATGCTGGGCATTGACTTGAACCCTGGAATAGGAAGGTGGTTTTGATTTCGAGCTCTTCTTCAATGGACACCCTGGGATTGTAGCCTGGACTCTCCTTTCCTCTGCTGCCAAAGTACAGGAGCATGGCCAAGTGACAAACTCCATGATCCTTGTCAATGTCCTTCAGGTAAAGGCGGAGGAGGAAATTAAGAAAGCAGTTTGGAAATTAACTCCTATTAAAGTAGGCCAAAACCTCCTTCCACGGAAATTAAACTTAGACAGGAAATGAAAGTGGTCTGAAGAAGCTCATTCAGTGCTGGAGTAGTGGGACTTCTTTGGACCCTTGTGTTGGTTTCCTTGGACACTTGTGTTCCTTCAGAGAGCCACTGGAAACACTACTGTTGACTCCGAGTGCCACCAGTGCCTTCGTCATGTCTGCACCAGATTTCAGTGGAAACTTAAGAAACGCTTTTCTGAGCCTCTGTTCTGGACACAGGCACAGCCTCATCTTGAATGCCAATGAAACAAAGACAAATTTCATGGCTTTAGTTGCAGCAAGATTGGGTGGGTTTTCTCTGAGGGCAGCACTACACCTGACTTTGTGTGTGTGTGTGAGACAGGCAGAAGTCCAAATGCCTGCCCACCTCAGAATAGTCCATGTGGTGCTGTGCTTTCTACTGAGGAGAGCCCAAGGTAATAAATACAGGGAAGAGTTTGGCTCCGGGACCCTTTCAGCTGTGCAACTTGCTGCGGGCAATGCGGGGACACACGACCCCCCCAAACTCCGGGTGGAGATGGACTGGGGGATCCCGGCTGGGCCCGAGGCCACGGGGAGGGGCTGCGGCCGCCGGCGGCTCAGGAGCTCTGTGGCAAAGGGGGGACATGACCCCCAGGGTCCCCCCTTTACCTTCTCCCACAGGTAGAAGCCGAGCCCCAGTGCCAGGAAGACGAAACGCAACACGAAGTCCCTGACCCTCACCAGGATCTTGCTGCGGACGGTGTCCTGTGGCATCTCTGGGGGGAGCCGGGGGGGTCAGGGCCCCCAAAACCTCCCAGAGACCACCCAGGACCCCACAAACCCTGTCCTGGTCTCCCCCAACCCCCCGAGAACCCTCTGAAACTTCTTCCCGGTCCCTTCTGTGTTAGTTTGTTTGAATCCAAGCCTGGAACAAGTACAACAGTCATTCAAACCCTACAAAAAATCTTTTATTGCAGTGAGAATAAAACAACTCCTAGCAAAGAGAATCAAAAACTAAAATAGAATACAAAAAGACTACTTTATCAGTTGGCATTCATACAATACTACGAACAGCCTCTCTTACAGCATTAGCTAGTAAAAAGGGAACTAAAGGGATACAAGAAAAAGGATATCAAATGTTTGCTTTCCCTGTTGCTTCCTATCAATAAACTGTGCTCACCTGCACAGACAGGCCAGACCTACCAGGCTCTGCAGGGGCTGGTCGGTGCCCGTGCTTGGCGGGTGTCCCCGCGGAGCAGCACAGTGTGGATGGAAGGATGAGCATCGCTCCACCCAGCAGTGCCGA
>NW_020957597.1:37329-38525 GCF_003031625.1 Empidonax traillii | reverse complement strand
TGGTGAAGGGACTCGAGCACAGGTCCTATGAGGAGGGAGGGAGGGTTGTTTAGTCTGAGATTGGGGTTGTTTAGTCTGGAGCTGGGGTTGTTTAGTCTGGAGAAGAGGAGGCTCAGAGGAGACCTCATCACACTCTACAACTACCTGCTAGGAGGTTGTAGCCAGGTGGGGTTGGTCTCCTCTCCCTGGCAGCTATCAACAAGACAAGAGGGCATGGTCTTAAGCCAACCTGGTCCTCCTCCATGTCCCAGCAGAACCGGGGAGGCACAGGGCTGGGGACACGGACCCGAGGGTGGGGACACGACGCTGTCACACGGAGGAGGGGACAGGATGCCAAAGCTCCGCTGCCCTCCTCACTCTTCTGACCTCTCCCACCCTTTTCCCGTTGGTTTAGGGGGGTCCCAGCACTTTTTGGGGTGTGCTGGGTGCCGTGTTGAAGGGCAGGTGCCCTCCCAAAAGCCCCCAAACATCCCCGCCATCCCCAGTGATGTCACCACTGTGCCTGTGATGTCTCTGGTGTTGCCAATGATGTCACAGCCGTCCAATTGGTGTCATCACAGTCCCTGTGACGTCACCAGACAGTTGTGATGTCACTGGTCTCCAGCGATGTCACTGCTGTCCCATGAGATGTCACCACTGTCCCATGTGATGTCACTGCTGTCCCCAAGGGTGGTCCCTGTATCCCTAAAATGTCACTGCTGTCTCTGTGATGTCACCTCTGTCCCAAGTGGTAGGAACATGTCCTTGTGATGCCACTGATGTCCCCTGTGGTGTCACCAGAGCCCTGGGATGTCACTGGTCTCCTGGGATGTCATCGTTGCCCCCTTCAGCAAAACTGAAGGCAGAGAGCCCAGCTCCCTGCAGCTCTCCTGTATCCCAGGGCCGGAGGCTTGTGCAGGGCTTGCAGCCAGCAGGGCAAAGAAAGAGCTTTCCTTTTCCCTCTAAAGGCTCACGTGCAAGAGCTGAACAGCAGCACAACCTCTGTTCCGCTGAGGTCCTCCCTCAGTCAGCCCAGGCAGCGCTCCAGCACAGCCAGTGCCCAGGGAGAATCGCCCAGCCCGGCCTGTTCTCTCTGACAGAGCTCCTGAGCTGGGAAAATGGGGCTGGCAGGTCCAGGCTGGGCTTGCTTGGGCTTTGCTGGGCTGGGCAAGGGCTGGGAGCTGGGAGCATTGGGGCTGCTCCTCCAGCTCCTGCTC
>NW_020957597.1:30824-35085 GCF_003031625.1 Empidonax traillii | reverse complement strand
TTCTCCTCTCCCACCTCCAGTCCCACACAGCTCCCTTTACGGAACCTGTCCTTGTACTCCCCATCCCCTGGAGAGCTGCACAAGTGTGTCTCCGATAGGACAGGAGAGTCCAGGGCTGCAGGATGACGCTCTGGTGGTTGCACTGGGAGGGTCAGATTTGGTGCATGCTGTGCCCATCCCTGGGGCACACAGTTCAGAGACCAGTTGCAAGTGAATTATTGCAGAACAGATGAACAAAGGTGGGATGTGAGTCAGGGTGAAGACAGTGTTCAAAACAACTGCGGCAGAAACGGGAAAGCCTGTCCCTCGCTCCTGCCTGCAATTGAGAACTAACTGGGGAGAACCAGCTGGAGGAGCTTGCCTGTAAGCGCTTGAGAGTACGTCTAGCTGAGCTGAAGCTGCAGCGCCTTGTCATATGCGTCATGTGGAAAGGTTTCGAAGGAGAAAGAGACTGCCAATGCTTAAAAGTTTGTAATTTCGCAGGGTAGACTCCAAAAACTTTCTCTCTTGGTACACTTCCTCGTAGTGCCTTGTTTTCAGCTTCTTGTGCACTATTTGAGTGGGAGTCCTTTTCCCCTTGCCTCCTTTCAACTGTACAGCCCTCCACAGAGAGTTGCGTGTTCTTCTCGGATTCACGGAGGAGGGCGAATGCAGCAAGGTCGCTTTGCCCGGCTCGTCTCGCTCTGCAGCGGCTGAAGCGGACACTCTCGACTTGCAGGTAAACGCTTGTGTGTAAGCGCTTCAGAGTACCTCTAGCTGAGATGAACGTGCTGCGCGTTGTCATATGTGCCAAGTGGAAAGGTTTCGAAGCAGAAAGAGACTGCCAATGCTTAGAAGTTTGCAATTCAACAGGGTAGACCCCAAAAACTTTCTCTCTTGGCACTCTTCCTCGTAGTGCCTTGTTTTCAGCTGCTTGTGGGCTAAAGCCCTTTCAACCAAGCAGAGTCCAGAATGTCCGCATCAGCCCATGCAGGGTGAAAGGACCCAGACAACGACAGGTTGCTGCGTTCGCCCTCCTCCTTGCAGCCAAGAAGAACACGCAGCGCTCTGTGGAGGGGTGTACAGTTTAAAGGATGCAAAGGGAAAAGGACTCCCACTCAAATAGCTGTGCCTTGAACTGTGCAGTTGGAGGAGGTGCGTCACTGGAAGTTTTCTGTCTTGACTCGCTTCCTTTTTGGAGCTGTAGTCCAAAGAAGCAGAGTGTGGATCCCGGTTGTACGATGGAGAGTTTTGCTGGTACGTGGAGGGAAGAAGCGCAGTGCTTGGTGTGGTGCTTTGTGGTTTTAAGAGAGAGGATAACTAGCTCTGAGTTTTCCTTTTAGGACATTTGGCATGGGCTCATCTGCAGGACACTCCAGATGTATCAGCTCAGATCTCTGGGTGCTAAAGAGAAGAAGGGAGGCTTTCTATGCGAGAAAGAAAACCCCTAGCTCTCGTGTGCAGTGTGTAACTGAAGGGTCGAGAGGAGCAGTGTGAAGGGGCCATGTCTCGTTTTTTTGTACGGCAGCGGCAGAGCGAACTCTCTGGACTCTGCAAGCATGGAAGCACTTCAGGGTACAAGTAGCTGAGTACAAGGCACCACTGGAGAAGTGTCTCAAGAGAGAAAGCTTGTCAGGACCTATCCTCTCTAATTGCAAATTTCTAAGCATTGGCAGTCTCTTTCTGCTTCGAAGCCCTTTCCACTGCACACATCTGAAGACACACGGCATGTTCTTCTCAGCTAGATGTACTCTGAAGCGCTTTCAGGCTGGTAGAGTCCAGAGACTTCTTTCTGCTGCTGCCACACAGGAAAACAAGGCGGAAGAAAAGACTGTCTCTTTCACCCTGCTCCTTGCTGGCGTTCTGCTAGGCACTGAACACAAGAGCTTGGCGGTTGCCTTCTCACACGGGCAGAGTCCTTTCTTCTCTTTGGATCCCGTAGATCTGACTTGAGACCCTTAGAGAGGCCAGCAGATGAGCCCATGCCAAATGTCCTAAAAGGAAAACCCACAGCTAGGTATCCCCTCTCTCTTAAAACCAAAAAGCACCACACCAAGCACTGCACTTCTTCTCTCCATGTACCAGCAAAGCTTTCCATCACTCAACCTGCATCCACACTGCTCCTTTAGACTACACCTCGAAAAGGGAAGTGTGTCAAGACAGAAAACTTTTAGTGACGCACCTCCTCCAACTGCACAGTTCAAGGCACAGCTATTTGAGTGGGAGTCCTTTTCCCCTTGCATCCTTTAAACTGTACACCCCTCCACAGAGCGCTGCGCGTTCTTCTTGGCTGCAAGGAGGAGGGCGAACGCAGCAACCTGTCGTTGTCTGGGTCCTTTTACCCTGCATAGGCTGATGCGGACGTTCTGGACTCTGCTTGGTTGAAAGGGCTTTAGCCCACAAGCAGCTGAAAACAAGGCACTACGAGGAAGAGTGCCAAGAGAGAAAGTTTTTGGGGTCTACCCTGTTGAAATGGAAACTTCTAAGCATTGGCAGTCTCTTTCTGCTTCGAAACCTTTCCACTTGGCACATATGACAACGCGCTGCACGTTCATCTCAGCTAGAGGTACTCTGAAGCGCTTACAGACAAGCGCTTACCCGCAAGTCGAGAGTGTCCGCTTCAGCCGCTGCAGAGTGAGACGAGCCGGGTAAAGCGACCTTGCTGCATTCGCCCTCCTCCGTGAAGCCGAAAATAAAGGGCAACGCTCTGTGGAGGGCTGTACAGTCGAAAGGATGCAAAGGGAAACTCACTCCTAGCCGAATGGCAGTACCTTGAAGCTTGCAGTTGGAAGGGGAATGACACTGAAAGCCTTCTGTTTTGGCACGCTTCTTTTTTTGATCTGTAACCCACAGCGTGGATCTCGCCTGTGCGATTGAGAGTTTTGCTGGTATATGGAGGGAAGAAGTGCAATGCTTGGTGTGGTGCTTTTTGGTTTCGAGAGAGAGGATACCTAGCTGTGGGTTTTCCTTTTAAGACATTTGGCATGGGCTCATCTGCTGGCCTCTCTAAGGGTCTCAAGTCAGATCTGTGGGAGCCAAAGAGAAGAAAGGACTCTGCCTGTGCCTTGTAGAGTAGTTGGGACTGGTCGTGCTGTAGGGCTGTGCTTGACAGGGCGCTTCCCACAAGGAGGGGTTGGGTCGAGTGGGAGCCCTGCTTCACCCCCTACTGCGGTCGCTGCACCTACAGAGCCCCTGCTTTCATTTGCCGGCACTGCGAGCCCGGAGCACGGTCCACGTTTGCCTGTCCCTTGGGAGCAGAATCTTCCTTGCGATGTCCTCGTTCCCCTTGGCATCCACCCTACTCTGCTGATGAACCTCCGAATGCTGGTGGTAACTGGGCAGCCTTGGCCCAATGCTGAAGGACCTTGGGTGGGAGGGAGGGAATCACTGACCTTCAGTGGTTGTGCCTGCCTGGGAGCTGAACCTGCTGCCGGGGAGGAGAAAGGCTCAGGTTGAGAGCCTGGAGCTCCTCCAGGTTCTGCACACACTGAGACAACCTGGGAATGCCAGATCCACCATCTGTCATCTCTGGGGGAGTTGTCTCTTCCAAGAGAAACCATTCTACTAGTCTCCAGTCTTCAGTAAATTTTGGAGTCAGTGAGAAAATCACCTGTGCACTGGTGATTGAAAAGGGACGGTCCCTGTCTCAGGGAGGGGTTTGGCAATGGTTGCAGCTTGGGGTTGAGCTGAGCAGGTGGGACCTGAAATACTGCAGGCACCTGAACTGCAATTTTTTGTCCTCTTGCTAAATCCCTCATTCGAGAAGATAATGTTGATGCCGCCAATTGACAGAGTTCTTGAAATTTCCCTGTCCAATCTGTGGGCCTGAAACACCTGCTGCCTCTCCCCAGTTAGTTCTCAATTGCAGGCAGGAGCGAGGGACGGGCTTTCCGTTTCTGCCACAGTTGTTTTGAACACTGTCTGCACCCTGACTCACATCCCACCTTTGTTCATCTGTTCTGCAATAATTCACTTGCAACTGGTCTCTGAACTCTGTCTGTGCCCCAGGGATGGGCACAGCATGCACCAAATCTGACCCTCCCAGTGCAACCACCAGAGCGTCATCCTGCATCCCTGGACTCTCCTGTCCTATCTGAGACACACTTGTGCAGCTCTCCAGGGGATGGGGAGTACAAGGACAGGTTCCGTAAAGGGAGCTGTGTGGGACTGGAGGTGGGAGAGGAGAAGACCTTTATGCCCCTCATGTGAATCCCTTGCGAAGAAACTCTGCCCCTCCTAGATCTGAGGCATTTTCCAGTCCTGAAAACAATAACACTATTCT
>NW_020957597.1:13494-29174 GCF_003031625.1 Empidonax traillii | reverse complement strand
GGTGATATGTCCCCCTGGAGCAGCTCTCTGTCCTCCAGGAGAGGAGGAGCTGTGGACGTGTTGCCCTGCCAAGCCAAGTCAAGCGCAGGCAATTCCCCACCAGAACTGGTGCAGACGACCCCAGGGGTTGGCACAGGGCAGATTCCTGACGACAGGGACAAACCTACTGGGTGTTACAGGAATGTCTGTAAACCCCATTTTCCGTGGGGGTTGCCAGTGGAGTGGGAAAGGAAAGGAGGAGAACACGGTGAGAGCAGGAGCTGGAGGAGCAGCCCCAATGCTCCCAGCCCTTGCCCAGCCCAGCAAAGCCCAAGCAAGCCCAGCCTGGACCTGCCAGCCCCATTTTCCCAGCTCAGGAGCTCTGTCAGAGAGAACAGGCCGGGCTGGGCGATTCTCCCTGGGCACTGGCTGTGCTGGAGCACTGCCTGGGCTGACTGAGGGAGGACCTCACCGGAACAGAGCTTGTGCTGCTGTTCAGCTCTTGCACGTGAGGCTTTAGAGGCAAAAGGAAAGCTCTTTCTTTGCCCTGCTGGCTGCAAGCCCTGCACAAGCCTCCGGCCCTGGGATACAGGAGAGCTGCAGGGAGCTGGGCTCTCTGCCTTCAGTTTTGCTGAAGGGGGCAGCGGTGACATCCCAGGAGACCAGTGACATCCCAGGGCTCTGGTGACACCACAGGGGACATCAGTGGCATCACAAGGACATGTTCCTACCACTTGGGACAGAGGTGACATCACAGAGACAGCAGTGACATTTTGGGGACACAGGGACCACCCTTGGGGACAGCAGTGACATCACATGGGACAGTGGTGACATCTCATGGGACAGCAGTGACATCGCTGGAGACCAGTGACATCACAACTGTCTGGTGACGTCACAGGGACTGTGATGACACCAACTGGACAGATGTGACATCATTGGCAACACCAGAGACATCTCAGGGACAGTGGTGACATCACTGGGGATGGCGGGGATGTTTGGGGGCTTTTGGGAGGGCACCTGCCCTTCAACACGGCACCCAGCACACCCCAAAAAGTGCTGGGACCCCCCTAAACCAACGGGAAAAGGGTGGAAGAGGTCAGAAGAGTGAGGAGGGCAGCAGAGCTTTGGCATCCTGTCCCCTCCTCCGTGTGACAGCGTCGTGTCCCCACCCTCAGGTCCGTGTCCCCAGCCCTGTGCCTCCCCGGCTCTGCTGGGACATGGAGGACAAAGTCGGCTCCATGGGCTGAGACTGATGGGCTGAGCGGGGGCTGAGGGGAGCCCCCTGTGTCGCCGGGATGCAGGGACTGGGGGGTCGTGTCTGCTGGGCTCCCCTAGCATGGTTGGGGGGAGGAACTTGAGGGGGTGGTGGTGGAGCAGGATGATGCCACCCCTCGGGTCCCCAAGAGCTGCTCAGGGTGGGGAAACTGAGGCACGGATTGAGGGAGGAGGGGCTGGTGGGGCTTTTCTCGAGGCTGTGGTTGGTTGCTGTGCCACCCCCATGGTGGGACCATCAAAAGAGGAAAGCAAGCCCTGAGCCTCTGTCTCTCAAGAGAAGGCGGTGCACAACTCTGGCACTACACAAAGAGAAAGAGTTTCCTGTGCAAAGCACCTTTCAACTCGCAGGTATCTTCCCCCGTTCTGAATCCTAGATGTAATAGTAAAAAAACCTCTAAACCTAACCCTAACCCAAGCCCTAACCCTAACCCCTAACCCCTAATCCTAAAGCTGACCCTAAACCTAACACTAACCCGAACCTCTAACCCCTAACCCGGACCCAAACCCTAACCCGAACCCGAACCCGAACCCTAAACTGAAACCTAACCCTACCCTAACCCAAACCCGAACCCAAATCCTAACCCTCACCCTGACCCTAACCCTCACCCTAAATCTAACCCTAAACCTCACCCTCACTCTAACCCTCACCCGAACCCTAACCCAAACCCTAACCCTAACCTCAACCGTAACCCTAACCCTAACCAGAACCCAAACCCTAACCCAAATCCGAACCCAAACCCTTGCCCTAACCCTAACTTGAACCCAAACCAGAAACCTCACCCTCTCCCTCACCCTCACCCTCACCCTCACCATCACCCTCACCCTCACCCTCACCCTAAATCTAACCATCAACCTCACCCTCACCTTCGCCCTCACTCTCACCCTGAATCTAACCCTAAACCTCACCATCACCCTAACCCTAACCCTAACCCTAACCCTAACCCTAACCCCTAACCCTAACCCCTAACCCTAACCCTGACCCTAACCTTAACCCTAACCCTGACCCTAACCTTAACCCTAACCCTAACCCTAACTCTAACCCTAACTGTACACCCTACACGCTACAGTTTATACCCTAACCCTACACCCTACAGTCTATACCCTAACCCTAAACATTACCCTGAGCCTGACGCTAACCATCTTTTATTTCTGTAGTCAGTGCCTTGAGGCCCTCAACCAATGTCTTGATAGATATGGGCCCGTAACAGAGTGTGGACCATGCTGTTGTACATCCTGAGTTTATTCGTTACAGACCCCACTGTCTCTCTGTTTCCTTCAAAGTGCAATGATGTCAAGATATTGGTGTAGACAGGTGACCCTTGCTTTGAAAGGCTCCATCACATCTGTGACGTACACCTGACGTCATCGGGGTTGTGGTTGGGTTGCCCATCCTTGCCAAAAAGTATCTCTAACAGTGCCATTTCTCTCAGGTGTTGGATACCTTCCTCCATGGTCTTCCAGGTTGTCTCATGATGGTGCTGCTGCAGGAAGTCTCTGTAAGCAAACTTTTCTTTCACACCTGTTTGAAGCCGCTCCCAGAGAGAAAAAGGTTTTGATTCCCTCACAAATGCTTGCTTGATACCTACTTTCTGGGTCAGGGATCCCAAATACCTTGCTTTGTTGCAATCAAGTGGCAAGCCTTCACCCATAAGGCTTCAAGTTCAAATTAGCCAGGTCAAAATGGGCTTGTCTTGGAGTCGAGTAGAGTCGTTCTGCATATTGCGGAGCTGCTCATATGACAGGGATTTGGGAATGATCTCAGACTCTGGGTACTCCACTGGTTGTGAAGGCCCTAACTTCCCTGTCCTCATTAACTGGGCATATTGACTTGGCTTTATACTTCTTCCTCTGCACTGGGGCCACTTCCACTGGTTGTGACTGCCCTCCTGGTGTGACTGAGGACTGAGTACTTGTGATGTCTATTGGTTTCTCTGCTCCACTGTCTTTCCCTTCTGATTGTAAGTGGTGTTGTACAGTCCCTACCATGGTGCAGTAAGTGTGGGCTAAGGTCCAGCACATTGCTATGAGCTGTCCATCTCTGGAATTTATGGACCAATGTTCTTTCAGGCACTCAGCAATCTTATAGGGCATCTGTGTTTGGTCAGGGGAGAGTTTTCAAACAATCCAGGGAGAGTATCCCTTCAGCACCTGGCCAATATCCTCCCAGGCTCCCACCCAATCAGAGTGATTTATGTCTGTAGCAGGCTGTTGGGCCATGGCAGGTGATTGGACAGTGGCAGGTGGTTGAGCCAGGCAGGCTGTTGTGCAGTGCAAGGCTGTAGCACAGTGGCAGGCTGTAGCACAATGGCAGGCTGTTGGACAGGTTCTTGGGTAGTGTCCCTAATGTCTGGGGTAGGTCTTAGGGCAGTTACCCAAGACAACCTCACCCTGTCTCTAAGTGCTGGGTCACAGGCCAGATTGAACATACACAACAAAACCATCATCAAGAATAGAATATCTTTACCGTCCAGGGGAAAAATCAACCTTTCAAGAGCTACTGTGGTAGGACCATATGACAAATGGGTGAAGGGTTGGGAAAAAGCATTTGCCTGGGTTCCTCCCCCAAAATAAGTACCATTATCAGTAAAATCCCCAAAATAGGAATCTGGGTTGTGGTAGTAATGCATGTATATATATAATTCATGTATATAGTAATCCATATATATATTCCAAAAGAGAACTACAGGGCCAGAATTTTTCAGCCACTGGTACCAATTTGCAAACTTAATAGCAGCCACAACTATTGCAGCCATGGAGTCTATCTTTAAAAAGTGAACCATAAATGGAAAGACCATATACACTGCCAAATGCCAAAAGAAATTGGACCACATGATGGCTAATGGTATGTGCAATAAACAGGTGATTAAACAGGAGGGTTTATTGCTTTTCTACCTTTCCTCTAGTCAAGCCCCATGATTTGGGTGCCAAATTAAATGTCTTAGTTTAACACGACTAAAAAATGAAGAGACTTCAGGTGGAAGTGTGGAAAAGGAAAAGAAACCACTTTTTCTTAACAAAAATCATAATAAACAACAAACGGTGCAATCAAAGACTTTCAGAAGAAACAAAACAAAGTCCCAAATCCCCAGCTCGGGGGGGAGAAACCCACAGCAACCCAGGGAGGGTGGCAGAGATGCAGGACTGTCCTGGCTGTTCAGAAGCTGCTCGCAGCCATATGTGTTGGCAGTCAGTAATGAAAAAAAAAACAAACAAGTCCTTTTCCTGCAGGCAGTCTTGAAAGCAGAATACCTCAGTCTGAGATAAGTCAGCATCTCTCTATAACTCTATCTGAGATGGGTCAGTGTCTTTCTATACCTCGGTCTTAGATGGGTTGGTGTCTCTCTCTCAATCATCCTCCACAAGGTGTCCTGTGGGGAAAAAAATTTCCTCTCAGGAAAAGAGAGCAAGGTGGCCAAAAACCAGGCTCCTGCTTTGCCAGCCCTAGACCCAATCTCCAAAAACTCCTGAACTAAGGACTTCCCCCCAGTCCCCTCCACCCCGTCCATGTGGCTCTGCTCCACCCCCACCCCCATCCTGGAAGAAACAGATGTGGGGGAAGGGCATTGAGAAAAAATTCCAACATCTCTTTTCAAACCCATGACACCTTATTGGGTTATTGCCAGGGAAAAACTGACTGCTAAGTGTTTTATTACACCAGAAAGAAGCATTTGCATAAATCCCTATGGGAGATGTTATAAGTAAATGAAATTAGGCTGAAATATAGTAATAAAAATTTATTGAAGATTTATATAAAATGCAAATAAACAAAACAGCATGCTGGGTGTCTGGGGGGGCCTCTGCTCCACTCATGGCACGCAAGCGCAGTAAGCAAAAACAGTAACTTTTATTCCCTTATCAGTTCCCCTCCCATAGTCACTTGTTATCCTTCTATTGGATTCGAGTTTGCAGGTCTGGTTCTGGTTGGTTTCCCTGCAGGCCCGTTTCAGTTGCCAGGTGCTTCCTTTTCTTTAGTCCTTGAGGCCTGGTGTGTCTCTCCAGATGTCCCTCTTGGATACTCCATATCATTCTCATTCTTCGTTACTTTATGCGTGTGCTCTGAGACAATAAACTTTTTAGAAAAGTAAGATACAAAATACTTATTTAGCAAGGCACAATAATTTGTCTTTCCAGCTTAAGAACTGCAAGCTGCTTGATTATCAGCTTACATTGTTGACAGATTAATGAACCATTCTGCAATTTACAGTCTCCCAACCTTAACAGAACACTGATTATAATAACATGTATATGTATATAGGAATATAACATGCAATACTATTAATGAGTAAGCTACTACTACTAATTTGATGAGTAAATTTAAACTACTACTACCAATTTATTACAGAGAGATGTGAAGCTTGGGTTGATTCGCATGAGGATCTGTGAAAAAATCAAGATAGGCCCATGTTGTAGCTTGTAAAGTTCCCATGATCACTAATTCTTGTGGCTCAAGGAGCATGGTTGGGAAATCATTCATTTTGTACAGTTGATTCCGGTACCACATGGATTTCAGCCCTACCTTGGCTTGACACCAGTGCTTCGGCTGCTTGATTTCAGGTTTGCTACAGTTACCTTGTGCCATTTGGTTGTACAGCAATTCCCAACTGGATGTGCTGATAAACAGCGCTACCAGGTAGGTGTGAAAGGGGTCATTTGGCATGATGAAGAACTGTATCAGGGATTGTTGATATTTTTTGGTCTGTGTTTGGCACCAGCAAAAGTTTTGTTCTTTGCCTGCCAAGATTACTGATAAGTGAGAGTTTTGTCCTTGGAGAGAGAGTTCCTTGTACAAACTGTTTTAATTGGTGTTCTGTGATTGGCTGGTTGTCTGTAGGGGACATTTGAAGGAGAAATTGAAGAGGAGAAGATGAAGTAAAGCCCCCAGACCCAAATAGAAAAGACCCCTTGAGTGAAACAGCGCATGCGTTAGGGGAATTCCAAAGTATTCACGCATGTGCTGAAGGGGTACACTTATATAACCAAGGGGGTGGACTGAGAACCTCTGTCTGGGCGGTACTGGCCACACCTGCCTCGACAGATGCAATCAGTTAATGGTATAACAGCAGTTGGCTGAGTTTTTTTGAGGTATCTTTGCTTCACACGAAGGACCATTTGTCTATAGTGGGGACGCCTGCACGTGTGAGCCATCACCCCTCCGAAGGATGCAGCTGCTGTAGGGGTTTCTATGATATTGGGAGTGGGTAAGATAACTTTCTTAGTAACACCTGTGTGGGTAGGGTGTTTCATATTCCTATTGTTCTCTTTCTCTCAGGTTCTGTTTTTTTTTTTTTTCTTGGCCACCTTTTGCAATAAACATTGGGTTTTATTTTTGAGCTCACAACAGCGTCTTGATTTCAATGTCAGCATCCTTTCGAACTCACCCTGTTACAGGGACACACACAGTGTATCTGAATTGGTTGCATTGGCGAGTGTCAACCATATGTTTCCTTGGTCCAAGACATCTCATTCAAGGGGCAGGGGTATTCCTGCTGTTCCAACAAGGGTCGCACACATCTGGAAGGTACCCATTTGAACTGGGACCCTGTAGAGACACGAGCGTATCCCCTTCCCCAGGTTATAAGATCTACTGGTCCTGTCCACTGTCCTGTAATCAAATCTTTTACCATCACTGGTGGTTTGTGAGGAGCCAGCACTTTAGGTTTGTGCTGATGCTCAAAGCTGCTCCTCCCTGTTTCATCACAATTCAGAAAGTTTAAAACATTGAGTGCTTTCCACAAACATTCCTGTGGGCTAGAGATAGACTCCCCCTTTTTTTGTTTTTGTAACATTTTTTCAGACGTTCAACAATGTTTGACCTGTGGCAAACAGAAGACAAAAAAAAAGGCCTGTGCAGCACATCTCATGTAGGAGATTTCCGTGGTGTCCCAGAGGGCATTGTGCGTGGTTTGGGCACAGTGGTGCAGATGCAGCCCAGGTCTGTGAGGATGAGGTGGAGCAGGAATAACTCCCTGGGAGGATGGGGTACGGCGCTGAGGATGAGGCCGTTGCCCAGGAGGGCAGCCAGGGAGATGCCCAGGAAGAGCCAGAAGCGCAGGAGCTGTAGCTCCCGCCTGTCTGCCAGTGCCAGGAGGAGGAACTGGGCCATGAAGCTGCTGTTGCACATTTGCTGTTTCCTCAGAGTATTTTGATCTGTTGAGGAGGAAAAGTCAATGCTGAGTTAGACCAGGCTGCTGCACCAAACAGGACACGTCTCACAGCCACCCCACTCTCAGGCTCTCTCTCCTCACTCAGTCCTGCCTGCAGCTCCTTCCCCTGAGCTCTGGCTGTTGCTGCCTGAGGGGAACATTTGAAGCAGTAACTCTGGGATGGGCTCCCAAGGACTCCTCCTTGCTCTGCTGGCAGAGGGAACTTGGAATGCAGGGTGATCTCAAATTAAATGTGTTCCTGATACATCAAAGAGCTTCTCAGCTTTGCTGTTTGCAATTTGCCCAAATGAAGGACTGAGCTGAAGGAATTCTTTGTGTTTGTTCTCCCAGTTGCACCTGCCACAGTTAGGAGTGGTTGTGGATGTTGGAAATCCCTGACATTTCCATGGCACTGCAGGTCAACTCTTGTGGGTTCCCTCAGTGCAGACAGAAGAGCTACTCTGCCCATCAGTCTGTGCTCAGCTGCCCTGTGCTGGCAGCTTGGAGTTGGAGGACCATCACACTCAACTGTTCCCCTACAGAGAAACTGCACAGAGAGCCAGGAATCCGTGTCCAAAGAACAGATTGACACACTCCTCACCTTTTCATCTCTTCCCTCCCACACTGAGACACAAAATGCCCATTGCAGCTGCCCAGAGCATTTCCATGGATGGAGTTTTCTCCAGGAGGATCCTGTGCAGCACAGAAATGCTACGGCAGAGCTGTGCCCTTCTGGAGGGCACTTGCAGCCCTGCAGGACACCCGGGGAAACAGCTGAAGAGCCTGAAGTTGCGTGGAGGGCACTTGGGCACTTTGCTCCCACAGACACATCCCCACAGCAGCATCCAAAGGGTTTGGGTCTGAAAAGGCATCTGCCTGTTAAAAGTAAATTTAACTAGGTTGAAATATAGTAATAAAAATTTATTGAAGATTTATATAAAATGCAAATAAGCAAAACAGCGTGCTGGGGGGCTGGGGAGGTCCCTACTCCACTCACGGCACGCAAGCGCAGTAAGCAAAAACAGTAACTTTTATTCCCTTATCAGTTCCCCTCCCATAGTCACTTGTTATCTTTCTATTGGATCCAAGTTTGCAGGTCTGGTTCTGGCTGGCTTCCCTGCAGGCCCGTTTCAGTTGCCAGGTGCTCTCCTTTCCATAGTTTTAATTAGTCCTTAGTCCTTGAGGCCTAGTGTATAGCTTAGTGTGTAGGTATCTCCAAATGTCCATCTTGGATTCTCTGTATCGTTCTCATTCTTGACCCTTTGATCCTTGTCCTTCCCTTCATTACTTTATGCGTGTGCTATGAGACAATAAGCTTTTTAGAAAAATAAGATACAAAATACTTATTCAGCAAGGCACAATAATTTGCCTTTCCAGCTTAAGAACTGCAAGCTGCATGACTATCAGCTTACAATGCTGACAGATTAATGAATCATTCTGCAATTTACAGTCTCCCAACCTTAACAGAACATTGATTATAATAACATATATATGTATATAAGAATATAACATGCAATACTATATAAATATATAAGAATATAACATGCAATACAATTTAATGGGTAAACTACTACTACTAATTTGATGAGTAAATAAACTACTACTACTAATTTATTACAATTCCCCCCCTTATTTATTTATAAATTTGCTCATCAAATCTTTCTACAGCTTCTTTGACTACTCTCAACAGAGAAGACTGCTCTCCCTTTATGCCACTGCTCATGTCTTCATAATACTGCTTGGCAGTGTTAAGTTCCATATTGTCAGTCTATTCTTCCGTTTTTGTATTGCCACTCATATTCTCATAATTTTGTTTTATAGTCATGAGCTGTATGTTTTCAACCCTCTCCCTGATGAATTTTGTTACTTTATTAAGAATGCATGGGCCAAAGGTTAACGTGGCTAGTAATGTTATCAAAGGCCCTGCTAGGATAGTTAGTAAAGGTGTTAGCCAGGGGAATTGATTATGCCAAGATTCAAACCAATTTTGTTGTGTTTCTCTTTCTTTTTTCCTTTGCTCATTTCCTTTCCATTACGTAATTCAACCATAGAATCTTGGATGATTCCTGAATGACTGGCATAAAAACAGCATTCTTCCCCTAATGCCACACAGACTCCTCCTTTTTGTAAATACAACAAATCTAATCCCCTCCTGTTTTGTAAAACTACTTCAGAGATGGAATTAAGGGATTTCTCAAGATATGAGATGGATTTTTCAATTCTTGTTAAATCTTCATCTACTGCAGCTCTTAGATCTGTTAAGTCTTTATCCTGCCGTACCAGAGACGTAATTCCTGTAGCTGCCCCTGTTGCTCCTAAGCCTAGAAGCATAGCTATGGTTAGAGTAATTGGCTCCTGCTTCTTGATTTTATGTTTTTCTGTTTCCCAGTGTTGAAGGAAGGACTATCTAGGACGGTAAAACATTCGAGGTATTACTGTTATTTGTACAAAAAATTCGTCATTCTTATTCATTACTGAGATTTCTACACAATGCTTTAGCCCAGTTTTCGAACAAGCCCCCCATCTTTCTGTACTCGGTATATTCCACTCATGGCCTGGTTGATGTAAATTTGTTATTGTGAGATTGCATATGTCAGATTGGTCTGGGGGTACATTTTCAATACATGTCCCACTTCCACTAACTTGGGACATGGTTAGCCCGATTTCTTTTTCATGCCACTTACATTGTTCAGGAATGTTTTCTTTGCTTAATTTAAAACTGGCATTTAATCTTACTTCCTCATAAAAAGGGGGCTGTACATCATAACATAACCAGCATGAATCAGTCATATTTGGTTCTGTCTGATTAAGGGCTCTGTAAGAGGCCTCTGCTAGGTGCAATAAGGAGTCCTCTTTTTCATACAAGATCTTTCTCTCATTATGCTCTTTGGGAGTAGAAATTGAGGATTGTCCTTTATTCAATTTTCCTCTCATTTCCATATTGGGTCCTATTTTCTGGGACTTAGTGGCCACAGTTATTGATTGTTTTATTATTTTTATCTCACCACCAGCATCTTTACCAGTCACATAGATCCTTACTTCCCAGGTCCTCCCTGTTACCCATCCTGAATCTCCAGGCCTTTGAATTTTTAATAACAGATTTTTACAATTAGTTGGAACTCGGGTTCCCGAATTCTGGAGGTCCCAACCATAACGAGGTCATTTACAACCTTCGGGTCCCCACTGAACAGTGATATACTCATTGAGTGCTTTAGGTTTCCATGCAGTAGCCACATTTTCACAACCCCAGTAACCACAATAGTTATACCCAGGATAATTGCACTCGGGTTTCCTTGGATTGGACTTGGGGCACCAGTAGGAAGTAATATAAGGTAAGATCCAAAAGTTATAAGGCCCCCCCAAGTTGTCTTGTTTTACAAGCAAAATCCACTGCCTTTACTAGGTCACAATTGGTTAGTTCAAATGTGGGGGTACCTGTGGTTATCAATTCCTTAATAGTTTTCACATGATCTAATCAAATAATACTCCATTTCCATAGTTGGTGTAAATTTTCCACAGTGGTTTTTACAAGCATTAAAATCAGAACAAGGATAAAGAATTTAGCCATTTTAGTCATTAGTAATTTAATTTTCTAACATCAGCGGTATCAATTATAGGTAAATAACTCCACTATAGCATCTCTCTGCCTTCCCTTCGTCTACCCCTTTGCAGAGAGCAACAGGGTATTGCTTCTTCTTGGCAGTAGAGATATTCTTCAGGAGTGTGTATGTAGTTTTTAATTCTTTTTCTTCACCACTGATTAGAATTCAAAATGCTATTTATTTGCTAAACTCGATCCGACTGGGAGTAAGGGTTCTGTGTGTTGATGTGCAAGTTAGGAGGATTAGGGTATGACTGATAGTATTTAATTATGGGGACAAACTTTACCACTCAGGCATCAGTAATATACCAGCCTTCCCACTGATCGTGTTCCCAGACCGGGGCCCACTTGATCAAATCTTCTATTATTAACGGGTCATATCCTAACTCCTTACTTCTATTCTTTAATTCCCATATAAACTTTCTTATGTGGCATCTTATTATATCAAGTAGTTCTTGTCTCTGAAGTTGTGCTTCTAAGTCTAATCGGGCTAAGCTTCCACCAATATCGTTTAATTGAGCAGCTTCCTGTATGTTAGTAAATTGTACTTCAATGTTTAACACTTTTCTTATTCTATTCCACAGTCTCAGAATGTCTCTTAGTCTATTCCATGGTTTTATACATACATTGCCAATGTGTTTAATCTTTTATTTTTAATGTTATACTTGGGAAGAGATTTTATGATTATTAAACTCGTCAAGCACTCCTTGCAATTCTAAATATCTCCTCCTATTTGGTTTTCCTAATTTCCAGGAAAACCTCAAACGACACTTTTCTAATATTTCTTCCCAATCAGATTCATATATTTCCCAAGTTTCGGGTACTAGTAATTCCTATCCACAAAATATTTTGAGGACTTCTGCTTTAGCTAGCAATTCTCTGCTAGATTCACCCCAATTGATGTTTTCAGTCTCATTCCTTCTACAACGTGGACAATGTGGATTTCCCTTCAGTGAGACACACCACCACTGTCTATTACACTTTATATATTCACAAATCAACCAACTATAATGTCCGAAATAAGGATGTTTAATACAAGGTATTCCAAGGGGATTAGGAAGCTCTGGGAAATCAATTTCTAATTCACAACAAAAAGGTAATATAATAGGTGTCCCAATTTTCTGATACAGTCCAGATTCTCCAGTTTGATTAGGAATCCTCTCGGCTCCCCACAGTGGATAATGTGTTCTTCATAACTTCTGTTCAGGGGGTATCTGAAAGAATTGACACAGACTGGATTTTATATCATTCTTATTATTCATTTACTGGCCTTATTCTTTTTATTGTCATTTGCAGATCTTTGGGTGCAGAGGTCTCAGTCCACTCAGGAGCATTCACTGGTCCCTTGACTAGCAAAGTGTGAGTCCACCCTCTTTCAGCCGTCCAGACTGCTGTAGCTGTAGTTAAGAGAATGATAAAAGGTCCTTCCCAGCAAGGGGTTAATGAAGACTCTTTCCATGTTTTAATTAATACCCAATCACCAGGGTGAAACTTATGTATTGTCATGTCTAAAGGGGGTCTCTGTGCTACCATCCCCTTCTTTCTTAGTTCTTTTCTCCTTCTCATTAATTCAACAATGTATTCTCTTAAAAGGACTTCTTCTGGTTTTGGATTTTCTATTGGAGTCCCAAAGTCATAAGGCATCCCATACATCATTTCAAAAGGAGAAATTCCTGTATCTGTTCATGGTTGGGTTTGAATATATAACAAGGCTCAGGAGAAATGCTTTACCCAATTCATTTTTGTTTCTATCATTAATTTGGTCAAATGCTTCTTTATTTCCCTGTTTATTTTTTCTACTCTACCAGAACTTTGTGGATGCCAGGTGGTATGATATTCCCACTTGGTTCCAAAAAGTTCTGTTACCTCTTTAATTATTTTGGAGGTAAAGTGTGTTCCCCTATCCGAATCCACTATTGCCACAATACCATATCTTGGAATAATTTCTTCCAGTAAAATTCGGATTACTGTTTTAACTGTACACCGTGCAACAGGAAAAGTTTCAACAAAATGAGTGAGATGATCAAGTAAAACTAATAAATATTGATATCTCCCTACCTTTGGTAATTCAGTAAAATCTGCCTGTATCTTTTCAAAAGGTCTTTTTGCTAGTTCCCACCCTCCTTGAATTTTTTCCCTCAATTGTTTTTTATTTACCTTTTGACAAGTTAAACACCCTTCAAGAATTCTTTTTGCTATTCCATAAGCTCCCACACAGACAGATTTGTTTTGGCATTGATCTACTAAAGCCTGTGTTCCCCAGTCTGTCTGCTCATGTAGTTTTCTCATTATTTTCTGAGCAAGACCTTTTGGAAGTACTTCGCGACCGTCTGGCAATAGCCATTTATTGTTTTCTTCTTTTGCTCCGGATTGTCACAGTTTCTCTTTCTCCTGTTCACTGACACTCTTCGAGACATCTATGTTCTCCTGTTCTGAATTAACCATTACTAATAAAGTTGCCCTCTTTGCTTCCCCATCTGCTAAATTATTTCCTCTGACAGTAACCTTCAGTCCCTTTTGATGTCCCTTAATATACACAATCGCAATCTGCTTTGGTTTTCTTAGAGCTTTTAAAATTTCTCAAATTAGAGTTTCATGAATAAGTCCCTTACCTTGTGTATTAATCAGTCCTTTTCCTCCCATATCTTGCTGAAAGTATGAACTACCCCGTATGCATACTTAGAATCTGTAAATATAGTGCCTGCCTTTTCATCTAATAGCTGTAAAGCTCTCAACAGCGCATATAATTCACAAGCCTGAGCTGACCAAGTCTTATCTAAGGGTTCAGATTCCCAGACCTGAAAGGTTACTCTGTCTATTACTGCATATTCTAACTTTTGATTTCCATTAACCACTCTAGACAAACAATCGATATATAATTTCTCCCCTTCACTCAACTCCTCCTCCTCTAAATCGTCCCTAATTTTTGTCTGAAGATTTATTACTTGCAGACAATCATGTACCAGACCTCCCTTAGGCTCTCTGTATAAGAAATGGGCTGGGTTTTGTAGATTCGTCATTTCTAGCTCCAATTGGGGTGAGTGTAACAAGATGCTTTTGTACTTTAGCAGCCGACTATCTGTTAACCATTTCTCAGCTCTCTGCTGCAGCACTCCCCTTATGTTATGAGGGGTGAAAACTTTTAATTCCCCTCCAAAGGTCACTTTTATAGCTTCCTCAACTAGCAAAGCCATAGTAACTATGGTTTACAGGCAGGTTGGCCATCACCTACTTACTGGGTCTAATAATTTAGAATAATATCCTACTGGTTTTCTCTGTCCAGCCCACGTCTGAGTTAAGACTCCATAGGCCGTACCATTCTCAGTATTTACAAATAGATAAAAAGGTTTCTGATTGTCAGGCAAACTTAGCACAGGTGCATTCACCAAATCCTCCTTTAATTTTTCTAATTGTTCCTCATCTTTTTTACTCCACTTTACTAACCTTTCTTTTGCCAGTTTTTCATATAAAAATTTAACCTTACTACTGTAATTTTCAATCCATTGCCAACAGTACCCGAATAAGCCCAAAAGTTGCCTAATTTGTCTTTTAGTTTTGGGCATAGGTAATGAAAAAATTCCATTTACGTGATCGAGGTCTAATCTCTTGTGTCTTTTACTTAGCCAGTGTCCTAAATACTTAACTTCCTCCTCCGTAAATTGCAGCTTAGACTTTGATACTTTCAAGTCCTTTGAACTTAGAAAATTCAGGAGTTTAATGCTTTTGTCTCTGACAGCTTCTGACTTATCTCCAGTTACTAACAAATCATCTGTGTACTGGATTAAAACAGTACCCTGGTGGGGTTCAAAAGATTCTAGTAAGTGCTCTAAAGCTTGTCCAAATAGGTTAGGGGACTCTCTGAATCCCTGTGGCAGAACAGTCCACCTAAGCTGCTGCTTTCTATCAGTGTTAGAGTCTTCCCATTCAAAAGCAAAATAATCCCTACCGTCCTCTTTAAGAGGGCAGGTCCAAAAGGCATTTTTCAAATCAATAACGCTATATCATTTGTGTTCAGGGGATAGTTGATTTTATAAAGTATAGGGATTTGCCACTACTGGGAACCGAGTAATTGTCCGTTTGTTTACTTCTCTTAGATCTTGCACCAATCAATAAGATCCATCAGGTTTCTTTACTGGCAAGATGGGTGTATTATGTGGGGACATACATGGCTCCAGCAATCCCTGCATTAGGAGCCATTCTATAGGGGGCTTAAGTCCAACTCTTCCTTCATGAGAAATATGATACTGCTTTACCCTTATTGGCTCCTCTGGATTTCAAATAGAGACTTCAAATGGTTTTATATCCAACCTTCCCACAGAATCAGGGGTATACCACACTTCAGGATTTATTCTTTTTTCATCTTCCTCTGTAAAGGAATATATTTTAACTTGTATTTTCTGTTCTTTTACTTTTAAATTAATTCCCAACTCTATTATCAAATCTCTCCCTAATAAATTATATTCAGCCTCAGGGACCAGCAAAAATGTTCCTAATGCATATTTATTTTGAGCTTCTATTTCCACATCTTTAATAAGGGGTACTTTAAAAGGTTCTCCTTTAGCTCCTATCACTTGGACTGTGTCAGAGGAAGTCATACAACCCCAAGGTAGTTTTGTGACGGTTTGGACTTGGCTCCCTGCCAAATGCCTGAAAGTTAGGACAGCAGCCCCCTTCCCCCCTTC
>NW_020957597.1:9456-11506 GCF_003031625.1 Empidonax traillii | reverse complement strand
TGAGGAAGGAGTAATCCAAACAGCCTTTTCTAACATACCTCTTAGATGGATTACTGGAACTTTGTTTCCATCTACAGTGTGGAGGGATTCTGCTTGGGCAGGACCAGCTCGATTGACGGAGCCTCTAGTGTTAACCAGCTAGGTGGCCTTGGCTAAGTGCTTGTCCCAGTTTTTGAAAGTACCCTCACTTAGTGCCTTCAGAGTTGTTTTTAACAGTTTATTACACCTTTCAACTTTCCCCGTAGCGGGTGTATGATATGGAATGTGATACACCTATTCAATACCATGCTCCCGTGCCCAAGTGGCCACCAGATTATTTTTGAAATGAGTTCCGTTGTCTGACTTAATTCGGTTTGGAGTGTCGTGTCTCCACAGGACTTGCTTTTCAAGACCTAGAATGGTATTACGGGCTGTTGCATGTGGTACCGAATATGTTTCTAATCATCCAGTAGTCGCTTCCACCATGGTAAGCACATAGTGTTTACCTTGGCGGGTTTGTGGCAATGTGATGTAATCAACCTGCCATGCTTTTTCATATCTATACTTGTCTCAGCGTCCACCATACTACAGGGGCTTCAACCTTTTGGCCTGTTTAATGGCAGCACAGGTTTCACAGTCATGAATAACCTGGGAGATAGTGTCCATGGTTATATCCACCCCTCGGTCTCATGCCCATCTATAGGTGGCATCTTGGCCTTGATGGCCTGAAGCATCATGGGCCCATCGAGCTAGGAACAACTCTCCCTTTTGCTGCCAGTCTAGGTTTATTTGTGACACCTCGACTTGTGCAGCACGGTTTGCCTGTCTGTTATGAGCATGTTCTTCATTAGCTCGATCCTTGGGCACATGGGCATCGACATGGCGGACTTTCACATTCAGTTTCTTTGCTCTGGCAGCGATGTTTTGCCACAAATCGGCAGCCCAGATGGGTTTTCCTCTACGTCTCCAATTCATTTTCTTCTACTTGTCTAGCCATCCTCAAAGGGCATTGGCTATCATCCACGAATCGGTGTATAGGTAGAGCTTTGGCCATCCTTCTCTTTCTGCAATGTTCAGGGCCAATTGGACAGCTTTGAGTTCTGCAAACTGACTCGATTCACCTTTACCTTCAGTGGCTTCTGCCACCCTTTGGGTGGGACTCCACACAGCTGCTTTCCACTTCCGGCTCCTTCCTACAATACGGCAAGAACCGTCAGTGAAAAGGGCATAGCGTGTCTCTTCATCTGGCAGCTGATTATATGGTGGAGCTTCTTCAGCTCGACTCACTGGCTCTTCTTTTTCTTCATTTGCTAGACTGAAGTTCCCACCTTCAGGCCAATTGGTTATAATTTCTAAAATTCCAGGGCGATTCGAGTTTCCCATTCGGACACGTTGCATGATCAAGGCCATCCACTTGCTCCACGTGGCATCGGTGGCATGATGCGTAGAGGGCACCTTATCCTTGAACATCTAGCTCAGCACTGGTAATCGGGGTGCTAGGAAGAGCTGTGTTTCGGTACCAATCACTTCTGAGGCTGCTCGTATGCCTTCATATGCCACTAAGATTTTTTTCTCCATAGGGGTGTAATTGGTTTTAGAACCTCTGTAGCTTCGGCTCCAGAAACTAAGTGGTCGCTCTCGCGTTTCACCAGGCACTTTTTGCCAGAGGCTCCAGGAGGGACCTTTATTTCCAGCTGTAGAGTAAAGTACATTTTTTACATCTGGTCCCGTCCTGACTGGCTCAAGAGCCACAGCATGTGCAATTTTTTGCTTGATTTGCCTGAAAGCCTGTTGTTGTTCAGGACCTCATTGGAAGTTGTTCTTTTTACGGGTCACAAAGTAAAGAGGGCTTACAATTTGGCTGTACTCGGGAATGTGCATCCTCCAGAAGCCTATGGCTCCCAGAAAAGCTTGGGTTTCTTTCTTGTTTGTCGGTGGAGCCATTGCTACGATCTTATTGATGACGTTTGTTGGAATCTGACGACGTCCATCTTGCCATTTCACCCCTAGGAACTGAATTTCTCTGGCAGGTCCCTTGACTTTATTTCTCTTGATGGCAAAACCAGCCTCA
>NW_020957597.1:5787-7642 GCF_003031625.1 Empidonax traillii | reverse complement strand
ACAACCTTTTTGTTGTCTTCCTTTTGTTGTAATTCTCTTACTCTGGCCTCAAGTTTGGAAGTGGGTGCACCATCCCACTTCTTCATGTTTTCTCCCTTACCACGCAGATAGGACCACAGTTGGTTGCGTGATTTCCGTCTGGGGTATCCTCTCCTTCTGCATGCTAGGAAAGGAGACTGTGAACGAGGCCGGGACCAAGATCGAGGTTGAAATTGTGGTTGAAACCACTTTATTGGTCTGCCTCTATAGTTTCTATAATCTATGTAAACTATATCATCTTTCTTCCTATAGTCGTCTTCATATCCGAAATATTCATAGGGCCTCTCCAGTGCTTCCTTAGGACGGGTAGGTCGGTGTCGGGCATCAGAGGACCTTTCTAAATTTTCGGCTATAGTCTTTATCCATGAACACATGGTGTCCACAGTTGGTTCATCTGTTTTTGGATTGTAAATTGATATCAAACAGTTGAGGTACGAGGCAGGGGCACCTCTAATCACTTGCCTCCACATAGGCTCTGTACAGGCAATCTTCTCTGGTTTCAAACAGTCATAATAATCTGAATTGCAATATATGAGTTTCAGCATGGCTAATTCTCTTAAGTATTGGACGCTTTCTTCTGCAGTCGTCCACTTCTTTGGCGAACTCATTAAATATTCTTTAAATGGGTATTTTTCCCTCACACCATGGAGGATTCGGAGTCAGAGACTGAGATTGTATGTCTCTCTCGCGATTTCCTGTTCTATTTCACGGTTCATAGCGAGGGATCCTAGTTGCTGTGCCTCATGACTTTCTAACAAGTGGCTTTTGGCCCCATTATCCCAACATCTTACCAGCCAGGTGAGAATTTGTTCACCAGGCCGGCGGCTGTAATCCCGTCGTAGATCCCGGAGCTCTGCTGGGGTCATTGTTCGCAGTACCTCACTCGTTCGCACAACTTTTGTTCCGGAATAAGGGTCTCTCCTACGTGGAACTATTTCTACTTCCCTTCTGACACTTCTACGTGGAATCGCTTTCTCTCTCTCTCTGCCTCTTTCACGTGGAGGCAGAGACTGAGCATGTAGCGGGGATAGGCTTCTGCTCCGTTGTCTAAGCCCTCGAGGTGGAGGTAGCGAGTAGTCCTTCAGATTTTGGGATGAAGGTCTCAACCGTTCTTCTGTATCCTCCGCTGGAAAGTCAAGAAGAGAATATTTGGGTATCAGCCTTTTCTTTGGTGGTTTATTGGCCATCTGTGCTGCCGCCCCTTCTTCCATTAGGTGTGTTCTCTTTTCTTTTGGGCGCGCTCCTAATTCTTTTGGGCGCGCTCCTTCTCTCGCTGCCGCTTCTTCCTCTTTTGCAGCCGTCCATTCGTCCACTACTACATAGCTGGATGGGATAGGTTCCATAGGGCTGGCAAGTCCCTTTGCTTCTTCTTCTTCTTCTTCTTTTTCTTCTTCTTCTTTTTTTTCTTCTTCCTTTTCTTCTTCTCTTTTTATATGCCTTAATCGTGGAACTAGGCCTGTAGCTTCTGCACTATCCCTTATCCATATCTTCTTCTTAGTTAGGGGAGCAATAGTGATTCTCGGGTTGGTAGTTTGGGTTTTCATCTCTGTTGTAGTCTTAACATTAGATGTTGTAGTTTGAGTTCCAGTGTCCACAAGATTTACGGTCTGGACTCCAGTTTCAACGAATTTAGCAGAAGCTGTGCTGACTTCAAGTTGGGTCTGTGTTCCATGCTCAGTTGAATTAACGGAGACAGCACTAACTTCAGGTTGAGTTTGTGTTTCACACTCAGTCAGCTTAACAGAGACGGCACTGACTTCGGGTTGAGTTTGTGTTCCATGTTCAGTCAGCTTAACAGAGATGGTGTTGATTTCGG
>NW_020957597.1:0-2384 GCF_003031625.1 Empidonax traillii | reverse complement strand
AATAGGTGAGGGAGGTGAAGAATCCTCAGATAAAGGGGGTTCCGGTCCTGTTGGGGCAGAGGGTTAAAATGCCAGTGCTGGAATGGGTGCAGGTGGTGGAGGGGGCGGGATATATGGTGGAGGGTATCTTTGAAAATCCTCCAGATCCCAATTATCCTTTTTCTGCTTTTTTGTTTCCTTTAAAGCAAAAAAGTAATGTGTAGTATCTGATTTAATCCATAAACTAGCATACTCGCTTTCTTCTGCACAAAACGGCTCTTTGTTATTCACATACCGATTTAAAGCCTGACATATCCAGCCCTCAAATGAATTGTATACTGGTCAATACAAATGATCCTGTCTTATTTGCTGCCCCCCCCCCATACCTCCATACAATAATGCACCATCTTTTCTCTCAACTTCCCTTTTCTAGAGGGATAATCATTCCAATATCTGATCATAACTCCTAAAGGACTGTCTGGGGGTATGGTTGGTAACCTCATCACAGACTCATTCTCAAGTTTTTTCCTCTCCTGTGGGGTATCCTGCAACTTCTCCTTGTGACCCCCCCGGTCCACCCTCTTCTTTGGGTTTTTCCTCACTTTTAGGGTTGTCCTGCACTAATTTACAGCCACCCATGGGAGCAGAAGATTTACTTTTCTTCTGCCCCATCTTCCAAAGTGCCTTCACACACTCACACACACACTTCACTCGCTTCCCTCCGTTCGTGACTTACTCCCTCGCAGGGTACAAGAACTGCACTAATGGGAGGTCCCACTCGCTTCATCCTACTGGATATCTCAGCCGTTTACACTCCGGGATCCCCTCCCAACCGAAAGGGACCGCAGATACTTACCTCTCCTGGGTAAGTCTTCGTCCAACTCCTCGCTGGACGGTCCCTCCCCGACTGGACGGCACCAATACCCTTACTCTCTCCTGGAGTAAGTCCCCATTCGAACCCCTGTCGAACGGACCCCTTCCTGACTGAAGAGGGTTTATTACTCACTTGTCTCCTTAATGACCCTTCGCCTGGGTATGTGCACATAAATTATAGGCTACTGCAGTAGTTTATTTGATTATTTGCTTTTACTAAATCTCTTCGGTCGGAATTTCAGAGTCTGTGCTGCAGGACTCCCTCTAGGATCATCCAAAAGGACAGGGTGCCCGCCCCAGAGGGGGGTCCTACTGCCCAGGAACCCTGATCCGAGTCACGGCACCAAAAATTGTTATAAGTAAATGAAATTAGGCTGAAATATAGCAATGAAAATTTATTGAAGATTTATATAAAATGCAAATAAACAAAACAGGGTGCTGGGGGGCTGGGGAGGCCCCTGCTCCATTCACGGCACGCAAGCACAGTAAGCAAAAACCAGTAACTTTTATTCCCTTATCAGTTCCCCTCCCATAGTCACTTGTTATCCTTCTATTGGATCCAAGTTTGCAGGTCTGGTTCTGGCTGGCTTCCCTGCAGGCCCGTTTCAGTTGCCAGGTGCTCTCCTTTCCATAGTTTTAATTAGTCCTTAGTCCTTGAGGCCTAGTGTGTAGCTTAGTGTGTAGGTATCTCCAAATGTCCATCTTGGATTCTCTGTATCGTTCTCATTCTTGACCCTTTGATCCTTGTCCTTCCCTTCATTACTTTATGCGTGTGCTATGAGACAATAAGCTTTTTAGAAAAATAAGATACAAAATACTTATTCAGCAAGGCACAATAATTTGCCTTTCCAGCTTAAGAACTGCAAGCTGTATGACTATCAGCTTACAATGCTGACAGATTAATGAATCATTCTGCAATTTACAGTCTCCCAACCTTAACAGAACATTGATTATAATAACATATAGAGGTATATAAGAATATAACATGTAATACAATTTAATGGGTAAACTACTACTACTAATTTGATGAGTAAATTAAACTACTACTACTAATTTATTACATGCCCCCACCAAATCCCACACTGGATCAGAAAATCCAAGGGTGAGAAGAAGGACAGCCCAGGCAGCAGGGGATGGCAGGGAAATGCCCCAGTGCTGCTGCCAAGGGAGGAGGGTCAGTCAGAGCCAGATGGAAATCAGGACCTTGTCCTTGCCTGGGCTCTGGCTGCTGCAGGGCAATGCCCAGCCCAGCCCCCGTGGGCCTGAGGGCAGAGGCTCTGCTTGGGCTGGCAAAGGAGCCCAGGCAGGAGCTGCTCAGGGAAGGGCTCTGTGTCACACACACAGGCAGGGAGGGGCCACATCCCCCTGGGCAGCACTTGTGGCAGCAGCTGCCTCTCCCTGCCTGCCTGGGGGTGTGTGAGGAGCTGTTCCTGCCAGCAGCCCCTCCCTGTGCCCAGCTCAGCTCCCTGCCAGTGCTGCCAGAGCCCATGGCCAGCCCAGGGCCCAGGGGCAGCTCTGCCTGGGCAGGGGCT
>NW_020957596.1:23896-25045 GCF_003031625.1 Empidonax traillii | reverse complement strand
CTGAGACCACCGTGCCACATGTGGGAGTTCTACCTTATCCTTCTACCCTGACCATATTTCTGAGGGCTCAAAGCTCTGGCTGAGCTGAGACCCTGCAGGGCCTGGGACAGGGGCGTGAGCGGTGGAACCACACCTGGTGCATTGCAGAGAACTAAAGCTGTCAGAGCCCCTGCAGCTACAGAGACAACATCCAAAAGCTGCAGGGACAGAGAAAAAAAAGGCATTAACTGCTTCTCTTCCCCCATACACACACCAGCTCAGTGGGTAAAGGAAGTTTTCAGTGGTACCTTTTCTCTGCATCCAGAAATAATTGTAGCCGTTTCCAACCTTTTCTTACTTTTTCCTTTCTCTTTGCAATTCTTAGCACTTAATAAAAATCAGTTTTTGGTATCAACAGATAACGGCTGAGTTTTAATTTTCCTCAAGGTAATATTCGAATCTGAAGCTCTTTCTGCAATATTTAAGCAGGTTGTACAGGGGACCATGGAAAAGTAGGAGAAACAGGTAGAAGAGTGGAAGAGGGGGGTGGTCTGGCATGTCCGATGGTCCCATGGGGGTTCTTGGGCACAGGGCAGTTTACAAAAGGGGGTGGCCCCCCTGAGCTCTCAACTTACTGTTGGATTCTGGGGGCTGCTGGATCCAATCTCAGCCTTGGGTTATGCCAACACTTTCAGTTCAGAGGAATTACAGAGGTGGGACTGAACCACTTTTGTCCCCCAGGTTTTAATCATGGCAAATCACATCTATTGATAGAAATGAATTATTTAGGGTTACAAATGATCAGACAAAATCTCTTTATCACAATTATTTATTGCACAATAGAAACACTAAAACTACCAGCAGTACAGCACAAGATAGGACAGTGCTCTACACTAAAGCAATTGTTGAAGCAATTCTACTCAAGCTGGCACCAAAGCAAGAATTATGAACTAGAGAGGGATGGAACTCCCCCAGACCAATGCTCGTGGGGAGATCTCTGCTCTCAGCCTCCAGCAGTGACCTTGGGGGGTCCCAGCCAAGGCAGGAATCTCCACATACCCCCAAGAAGGGTTCTGTTGGCACAACCTGCCCCTGGCAAAGGGGACTGGCCCTTTCTGGTGGAAAGGGATGGACTGACAGTCACTGGACTCCAGGGGTTGCCTCACCATC
>NW_020957596.1:16487-17588 GCF_003031625.1 Empidonax traillii | reverse complement strand
TTATGAAGTGGATGAGGTTTATGAGGGCAGAGCTTTTATGACATTTATGGAGCTTTTGAGGACATGGCCTTTATCATGGGAGCCCCTGATGAGATTTATGGGCTTTATGGGGCCTGCACCATTATGAGGTTTATGGGTGTGATGGTTCAGACCTGGCTCGCTGCCAAATGCCCAAACTCACAGTAGCAAACCCTTCCCCCTCTTTTCTTCTCTTAGGGCAAAGGAAAAAAAACTATAAAAAATTTAAGAACCCAAAATCAAGCTAATTGTATAAAAATATATATATTTACATATATTAGAGTTATATACAATTAAGATGCTATGTACATGGTGCAGGTAATCCAAACACCCCCTGAAGAGAAAAGGGAAAGGGAAAAAGGGACAAAAGGGGACAAAAAGGGACACGGAACAGGTATACTAGGTCAAACTCAAGAACTATACTAACAACTAACAAAACAGATCTCACCACGTCCCTTAGAAAAACAGGATTGGCAGACACGGCCAGCACTCTCCAAACCTCCCCGTGGTAGGCCAGGGGTCACTGAAGGCCTCAGCCTTAGATAAGCGAGACCAACGCAAGGACCCCCTGCCCTGAACCTCGCCAGAAGAGAAGAGAGCAGGGTCTCTGATCTCCAACTTATTTATACTCTCGTTTGCATAAAAATCGTATGGAATACTGGGAACATGGCCACTTCCTTGGTTACAAGCTGGATACCAGGAAGGCCTGGACCAAAACCGTCACAATAGGCTTGGTGAGCACATCCTCCTTCTGGCTGCAGCCACCCACTGTTCTGTGGTGGAAGGTAAGTGATTTGGGGATATTGAGAGGAACATTTGAGGCTGGAATTGCACTCTGATGCTGGCTGCTGCTGTCTGAGCTGTGCTGCCTTAGGACAGCAGCATCCTCCCCTGATTTCACAGCCAGCTGAGCCTCTCAGGCCTTTCCTCTGTCAAATGAGGCAAGGAAAGCTGTTGAGAAGACAAAGACTTTCTCAAAGAGGTTCTTGTGCTTGAATGCCAAAGCCAGGAGGGAGAGACCAAATGCATCCCTGCCACAGGCACACATTGGCTCCCATCCCCTGGACACGAGAATGGAGTGTC
>NW_020957596.1:7317-9705 GCF_003031625.1 Empidonax traillii | reverse complement strand
GAAAGTGAAGGAATTCCTGTGCTGTGCAGAGCTAAATCTGTGTGGCTGGCCCAAGGAGTGGTGGGGAATGGAGTTCCACCCAGGGGTGTTCCCAGGGCTCAACTCTGAGCTCAGGGCAGTTCAATATCTTTGTCAATGATCTGCACAAGGGGATCAGGGCAGCCTCAGTCAGTTCACAGGTGACACCAAGCTGGGTGGGAGTGTTGATGTGCTGGAGGGCAGGAAGGCTCTGCAGAGGGATCTGGACAGGATTCATCAATGGGCCCAGGACACTTAGGGAAGGGTCAACATGGCCAAGTGCTAGAGCTCAAGAAGTTTTTGGATAGTAGTCTGAGGCTCATGGTGTGACCCTTGGGGATGGTCCTGTGCAGGGCTAAGGGCTGGACTGGATGATCCTTGGGGGTCTCTTCCAACTCAGCATATTCTGTCATGCTGGGTTTGTTTGGGTTTGGTTTGTTTGTGTTTGATCTTTTTGCCCCCTTTTGAATTGCCTTTCCTGTGACCCATGAGGTTTTTTTTCATTGTCTTTTGCCTTGGTGGGCCCCTGATTGCAAATCAAGTTTATCCAACTCAGTCACCTTGACAAGATTTTTTGTACAATCACCATTACCTAGAAGAGATTTCTCAGACTCGCTGCAACTTGGCATCATCCCCAAAGGAGTGGAAAGTGCATTTCATCCCATCAGACAGAGACACAATAAAAATGTTCCATTGCAATGGTCAAGGGCTGGTCCCTGAGGGATGTCACCTGGGATTTGCAGCCAAGAGAAATTTGTGCCATGGCTTTTGACCCTCATCAGTTCTTCAACTTCCCACCCATCACATGTTTCACTTGTCCAGTCCAGGTGTCACCAGTCTGGCTCTAAGGAGACCATAGGAGAGCATGTCAAAGGCCCTGCTGAAGTCTGGGCACACAACATCCCCTTCTTTGCCTCCCACAGGGGTTCTGCAATCCCTGCCTTGTCCTTCCCATGCCTGGCAATGGCTGCAGGAGGACTTGCCATGTCCCCTTCCCTGCTGAGTCTGAGCAGTCTGGAACTCTGCCAAGCCTCCTTGCTGCCCTGTTTGCAGACTGGTTCCATGTCTGTCTTTGCCAAGGCCCCAGGAACCTCTGGGATGGCTCTGGCCTTTGCAAGGGTTTGGGAGAGGTGTCCCAGTGACACTGCCCAGCCTTCTCAATATTCCTGGCACCACAACCATCCCACAGTTCCAGTTTAGTGCTCAGGACACAGAACCTATCCTTAATAGTTTTTCAGAAGGAAATTAGAAGTGATTTCATTCTAGAGGTAACTGGTGGAGCAGCCCAGTCTGCTCTGGCCCCACAGCAGTTCCCATCCCCAGGGAGCTGCAGAGCTCTGGGCACTCCCCCCACAGCCCCAGCCCCTCTGAAGGGCACAGCAGCTCCTGGGGCACAGACAGGAGTCTCAGCATCCCCATCAGCATTCTCTTACACACCGCATTGGTGTCTCTTGGTCCATGCAAACTACTTATTTATTATATTAATAATATTCCAACAGTTCTTTCCCCATCTTGGCTTTGGAAAAGGTTGGGGAAGGTTGGGAAAGGTGTTAACAGGGTGGTTTTGCCTGAGGTGTTTAACATGAGAGCGGGTCTATCTTCCCAATTCCCAAGAGAAGAGATGGCAGAAAGCTGCCCTGCAGGTTGTATTTGAAGGAACAGGAAAAGAGGTCGAGGGGAAGGGGTTTCTTTCCTGGAGGGCAGGGCTGTCGTTCGCTTGCAGGAGCCCCCCACTGGAATTGCCAGTCCGACTGCTAAATCTGAATCTGGACAAAGATTCCTGCCAGACAAAAGGTGGCAGAACAAAACACTCTTACTGCCCATGGAGTGCCCACAGTGGCCCCCCAAATGCACATGAGAGACCAGGGGAAGGGCTTACTTTCCTTGGTGGAAGCGCTGTTGTTTGCTATTCGGGACCCTGCACTGAACTTGCTGGTGAGACTCCCAAAACTGAATATGGTCAAATATTCTTGAAAGAAAAAAGGTGCCAGGACAGAAAGCTCTTGCTGCCCATGGAGTGCCCAGGGTGGCCCACCAACCACACCTGAAACCCAAAGGTTACAGGCTTTCTTTCCTGGGGGAAAGGCTGTGACATCACAAAGAGTCCCAGGGCAGACTGTGGGGGCTGCACTGTGACATTCTGTGAGGTTGGATCTTTGATTTCCAGGGGCTGTTCCAGAATGGAGAAAATGGGCTGTGACGTCATAATGGGGCCCAGGGCACATGGGTTGGGCTGCACTCTGGGGTGTGAGGCATTGGTTTTTTGGTTGCCAGGGGTGGTTCTGGAATGGAGAGGGTAGGCCATGACATCACAAAGGGGCCCGTGGCACACAGGTGGGGCTTCCCTTTGGGGGTGTAGGGTGTTGGTTC
>NW_020957596.1:0-1007 GCF_003031625.1 Empidonax traillii | reverse complement strand
CATTGGAGTACCAGTAAGAGTCTGGAGTTCTGGGTTTGGGCTTTGCCTTTGAAGTCAGGGTGAGGTTGAGATTTGAGCAGTGTATTCCTTTCCATGGGAGGGGCTGCACTTTTACGTTGGGACTACAAAGATGTTACAAAGGTGGTAAGGGTCTTTCAGGAGTGTTTGCACAGTCAGTGTTTCAGTACCCTCATCATTCCCCAAACCTGCGTTTACCTCATCAAAATCTTTCCTTTTTATTTGCCAGGCCCCTCTTTCCTTCCCCAGATATCCAATCCCTTTTGTCCCAGTTCCTCCTGATCTCTCACAAACTTTCATCTGGGTGGGCTCAGCTTTGTGATGACCCTGTGCAACCTCATGGAATCAAAGGGGCCATTGTGGCACTGCAGGGCCTCATTTAAAGAAAGAAACACAGGGACACTGTGAAATCTTGTGGAACCAGGGCAGCATTTCACATGTGGGGTCTTGTGGAACAAAAGGAACCCTGAAACCTTTGGAAACCTGATGGAACCAGGGAGCCCTTGTGTCACTGTGGTGCCTCCTGGAAACAAAGAAACCCTGAGACACAGTGGAACCTCATGAAATGAAGGGGCCACTGTGACACTACAGGCCTTTTTGGAGCCAAAGGGACCTTGGGACACTGGGGAACCCCACAGATCAAGGGGTCATTGTGCCACCGAGGACACCTCATGGACTCAAGGGACCACTGTGACACTCCAGGACATTCTGGAGCCAAAGGATCCTGGGGACACTGAGCAGCCTCCTGGAATCAAGGGGCCACTTTGGCACTCAAGGCCTCATGGAAACAAAACCAAATCCAGGCTTGTCCAGGTCCTGAGGGGGATTCAGAAGGGAGGCAGCAGTGATTGCTCCCTACAGACCCACCACTCCAATGGGCTCTCCCTGCCCTGAAGGTTTCTGGCCATCAGGCTGTAGCTGAGGGGCTTGGGCAGGGCCATGAGGAGGGGGGAGAACAAGGGCTGTGTCCAACTGTGCCAGGAGGGCTG
>NW_020957595.1:20946-25050 GCF_003031625.1 Empidonax traillii | reverse complement strand
GCTGACTTCCAGACCAAAAAGCTCAGCAGCCTCTGCAAAGCAGGATGTTAAACGCTGCAGAGCTACTTCTGTGTGGGCGACGAGAGCGGCATCATCAGCATAAAGCAGCTCACGGATAAGATGATTTAAGGTCTTAGAGTGGGCCTTCAGACGCCTTAGATTGAAGAGGCTCCCGTCGGTACGATATCGAATGTAGACAATAACAATAATCACAGGGTTTCAGTACAGCACATGCAAGAGTCTCTTGTTGCAGCCATTATAGGAATTTCACCCTGGTAGTGTTTCAGCAAATTGCACTAATCTAAGTCATTTTAATCAGTGCAGGCTATCGAGGAGGACAGGGTTGGGGTAGGGATCATGAGTTTCCAATCAGACTTAGTCAAAGCTTATTTAAGGGAAGCATCTGAAAGAAATCATGTGTGCAGGTTTATAAAAGGAACAGATCCTTGTCTAAACAGCAGCAAACCTGGGTTAACTCTTTTAAGTGGGCTGTTATTCTTCTCTCCATCTGTCCTGAGCCTGCAGTGTGCCTCCTCTCCTGGTAGCAGCCCTTGGGCCCAGCAGCCACCACATGAACTATTTCAGTGTCACTGGCAACTACCAGCAGTGTTACCTCTTGGACCTCTACAATGCATTGGCTCCATCTGTAGTAATGCCCTGTTTCACTGGCAGATGGAGACCCTCATTAAATAAATACATGAATACATTAAAAAGAGATTTTTACCACACTTGTCCTTCCTCTGTCTTCACAAACAGCAGCCCAAAGTGCAAACTGCTCGAGTGGTGTGGTTTACAACAGCTGTCACTGGGAAAAAGTAGCAACATTAACAAAGATAGAGACTTCTTCCTTTTCTTGGTCTGTACATTTCTGTCATGCCACAACCAAAAAGTCCTGTACATGTTGTTCCAGAAATCACTTGACTTTGCAAAGGAAAGTTTGCATCCCTTCTCACTTCCTATTTGTTTTTTTATTTTTTAACAACAGTTTTTGTGTTTCTGCTGTAATTGGCTCAGTCATTTTTGCAAAGAAAACTGAATAACTGAAAGAAGGAAAAAAGAGCCATCACACCCATCCAGTGGAAGCGACCTTTGCTGGAGTCTTTATGGGAACCTCTGGATAACATCACTGCACACTGTGCCTCATTCTGTGCTCTAAATTGCCATCTGATATCTGCTGCCCCAGGGGAGTCATGGGCAGGGAGGTTTCTAAGTGGGCTCTACTTCCTTAAATATATAGAACTGCCCACCTCAATTTCTCCACTTTGGTGAAGACCCTTCTTTTCCAAACCAAGAGTCCAGATGATTCCCTCTAATTGCTCAATACAGCAAATTTATATTATTAAATATTTAACTTGAAACTCATGAGCAAGTCCAGCAAGTCACATAAGCACGTGGCCAGTTTTTCCTGTCTTGAGTTACCTGGCAGAGCAGTACACCAGTTCATATTTATGATATACAAACCATACATTTAAAATGAGATGTAAAGCCTCTTTAAGTAAGTACTTAGTTAATCTCAGGAACTAGAATCTGCATTCAAAACTTTGGACCCTGGTGCTGCTGTCTGCAATTTTTAAGGACCTGAAAATTTGCTAAATGAACAGTACAACACTGAAAAACAAAGCCAATCGACCAAGACACGTGAGTAAGGCTATTGTCTTGCATGACCTCATTACCCCAAAAACTGAGAGTCAGAGAAAAAAAACCAGCTTTTTAAACTACTTTTAAGATCAGCTAACACTGAGGGACTCCCCTGGCAAAATATGATGAGTCCCTTCAGTTCTTTAGGCAGACCCCAGCAGATGGCATCAGCTGGCCACTGAAGTCATGCACACAACCCCTCCTGGAGCACAAAGCACAGCAGTGGAGGCACAGATTAACACTCAGGAAATTCTTACTCCCGAGAGAAAACAGCTGGGATTGAAGACAACTGCTGCATCCCTCAGTTTGGTGCTTTTGGGACAAAGAACTGGATCATCGCTGCAGAAGAGCTGTGTGCAACACTCAAGATCTTATTTTTACCTAAGAACCTTTCAAAGTGTGAGAACAACTGCCTTGTTGCAAGTGTGGTTATTCCTTCCAGATATGAGATATATCCCAGATATTAAAATGAGATCCCGATTTATGACTTGGAATCTAGGTGCAAGTATAATACAAACAATGTTATTTATTAGTAGCACCTTTGTAGAAGATGAATTATAGTTCAAAGAAGTTATACAGACAGTAAGTTCAAATCATTAAACATCAGTACAGTTGCCACTCATAGTTGGAATATAGAAATGCTTATGATCATTATCTGATTTTAGATGAAAAATAAAACCAAAATAAAAAGAATCAAGAGCTGATCTTCGTAAGGTAGTAAGAGGTCTGGTTTTTATACTCACATATCAAATGAGAGCAACAGAGGTAGATGGTCTATTGTATGTTATTTATTGAATAATTTTCTATCCCATGTTGGTTTTCAAAACTGTCTGCAGAGTTCTCCTCTTGCACTTTGCATTACTTAAAAGACTTCTAGCACTGAAAAATTCATCATGCTTATAGAATTTGTTATCATTCTTGTAATTAACTCCCCAGATCCTATTTGTAAACTTGTTGTTCTCATCTATAGGATGATATACCTGGAAACCTGGTTTTCTGTGATTCAAGAATCTCTTGAATAAATTCTATTTACACCTGTGCAAATAATGAAAAGGTACCTAAAGGCAGCTTTCAATTTTCTCACTTCTTTATTAATTTCCTCAAAAGCCAGAGGCTTTATAATGAAAAGTCAAAGTCAGCTCTAGTGAATGAGTAAGGAAATGCTGTTGTTCACAGCACATGTAACTTTTACTAATGGCTTCTGCTTCTATTTCTAACGAGTGTGGTTTTGTCATTTGCTTAAGAATGAGCTTGAGATGAACCAGAGGAGTGGTGCTGTGAATGTGCAGATTTCACACATTTTAGTGGACCCCCAGCAACATTAAGGTCACTGAGCCAGGACCAGGCACAACCGGGCTGGGCTTGTCACAAATTTGGTAACGTGGTTGATGGGGAGGATTTGAAGCTTCTGACAGGGAGGGAGGTCAGGTTGGGGCGTATTCTCCTACCCTAACAAGAGCATCTTCCACTGGTACTGAGCTCCTCCTTTCAGTTCCCTTTTCTGCTGGAATGGAGGAGTGTTTCCCTGAGAACAGTCACACAGAGCCTGTTGCTGCTTGGTGCAAATAAAGCAGCTCTGCTCCCTCAGCTGCCCTGTTAGGGAGGAGGAGGGTAAATCCAAAGGGTCCCTCTGCACATTTCTCACCACTGCAGCCTTGGGGTGGATGACCCTTCTTGCTTGGCTGGGTACCCTTCTCCCCACAGCTGCAGCACAGGGATCAGAGATTACCCTCCCTAATTTAAATGGAAATGTGAGGATTCCAGAAACACTCTCCTCTCTACACACCTGGCAGCGTAGCAGGCAGTGGCCTGATACCCTCCCTGCTCCCTCTCCAGGCAGGAACTTTGGGGGCCAGAAGCAGAAGGTGGTAGAGCAGAGGAGGAAATCTGGATAAAAAAACTGCCTGGAGTTATTTAATCCCATTTCCTGAAGGTGTTTTGCAACTCACAAGTTCATTCAGCATTCTCCCAAGTACCTGTTAAGTAAGTCTAAATGTCAAAGACTTTTGTGTCACAGTATAAGGAGTGAATAAAATGTGCAAAATAAAACAAACATTGGGGTGTGTCTGTTTTCTGTCCATGCATCTGGCTCCAGCTGACAACTTATTTTAGTACATCATCATGCCATGAAACTCCTTTACAGCTGAACTCAAGGATATCAGAATGCTGAAGGAAATGAGATATTCTGAATCAGCAGTGTTACCTTTATTTTTGGAACCAGCTGAACACGTGGTTCACTTCTATTTGATAACATTGTTGTTGATTTATTTCATGGGCGGTAAAGCAAAACTGTCAGATTTGGTGTTCCCACTTACTGAGCACTCTGTGCTTGTTAAGCCTCTTGCATTCAAAGATTTCATAGCACCTTACAGATAAACATATGAATATTTTCTTTGCCCTCTTGTAAAATGATCTACACTTGCTATTACTCCAATTGTCATATAATAAATATCTGTAGAAGTATTT
>NW_020957595.1:15276-20652 GCF_003031625.1 Empidonax traillii | reverse complement strand
AACTGTCAGATTTGGTGTTCCCACTTACTGAGCACTCTGTGCTTGTTAAGCCTCTTGCATTCAAAGATTTCATAGCACCTTACAGATAAACATATGAATATTTTCTTTGCCCTCTTGTAAAATGATCTACACTTGCTATTACTCCAATTGTCATATAATAAATATCTGTAGAAGTATTTTAATGTTCTCTGCTGTTACAATAAACTCCATATTTTACATTTGATCAAAACATTTTGAATGCAGTCCAGAGGCTGACTGACTGTTTTGATTTACTTTGCTGGAGACAAGCTGAGATACTTTTGTAACAGGAATGGAGTGGGTTTATTTCACTGTCTGTTCAGAAAAGGATGTAGCAAATTAGCTCTCAAATGGGGAAAACCCTGGAAGAAGTAGAAGCACAGATCTTCCACTCATGCCATGACTTCACTTACAAAAATAATCAAGCCCACAAGCTGCTACAAGTATACAGGGCTGACAAGTATCCAAGTATATTATGAGTATACAAGTATACAAATATATACAAGAATACAAATATGCAAGGCTGGCAGCCAGTTCAGGGATTGGTGGTCAAAAGTTTGGCATGAAACATCTTTCAAACAAGTTTCTATGATGGTGTCCCACTTTCAGGGCTGTGTTTGTAGAGCATTGTCTTTGTGGGGTGTGGGACAAGGGTACAGAGTATTTTTTCATCTCTACATCCTCAGCCATAATCTAATCATCCTAAAGGTGACCTTTGGGTGGGCAGCTGCTACAGGACCTTTTCATGGATATTTGCCTTCCTTGGATATTTATTTGAAATGGAGATTTTTTTCTAGCACATGGTCTGGGCCTCCTGGGCAGAGGGAAGAAAACTGAACGGGGAGTGTATCTGCCTTTACTCACCAGTGGCAGCTGGAATATTGTACCTTTTCCCCAGGTGTTTCTTAATTATGTGGACATGTCTACCCTCTCTTCAGTAGTTTGTCAGATGATAAAAAAACATTTATAAGTTCTAAATAGTAGAACAACTTACCAGAATGCTGTAGGGCAAAATAACAGCCATATACAAATGTTTTTCTTTCATGGTTAAAAAAAAATATTAAAAAGGACATTATTCCAGCTGAGCCTATATCTGAACTGTCAGATTTTGCTCTGTTGTGTACAAGCACTACTCACAGTGAAGCTTTTACAGATATATGTAATTCCTTCTCATAAATGACTTCCAGAGTTCCAGAGAATTCATTTTGGGTTTTCTGATCATTCTTCATTTTTCTGTTTTTTCTCCTTGGCCTGTTAAGATAATTCCTTATAACAGTCATTAAAGGATAAGAACAAGATATGATAGTAAAAAAAAAAAAAAAAAAAAAAAAAAAAAAAAAAAAAAAAAAAAAAAAAAAAAAAAACAAACCAAGACATCATCTTACTATTTGATTGCCAAAATTAGTAAATATCTGATTAAAGATAAGAGAAATGCTGGTGCACATGAGTTTCAGCATCAGACACTCAACTTGAACTTTAGGAATGCTAGATTCTCCATTTTCCCTTTACTTTCAGACAGAAAGACACATGAACACAGAAGCAGAAACAGGTTTTCTAATATGAGATACTTGAAATACTTCACTGAATTGTTTTGAAGGGTAAAGGAGAGGTTGTCCATAGCTTGTTAAAAATTAAACTTAGATCATGTGCTTCTAGTGCTATGAAACAGCAAAAAATTACAGGTAGTATTCCCACTTCCAAAGGCTGAAATAAGAAGAGTTGTTTCTGATCAAACCTAATCCTCATGTAAGAACATTTAATTTCAAAAAGTAATTATGGTACAGGAAAAGAAATTACTGTGATCATTACTGTGATATTCTTCAATACAGAAATTGGACATATATTTTTATTAGCTCATTTTTATTAAGCATTTTCCTGCAAGAGTTTTTATTACCATTGGAAAAAAGAACTCACCTCCTGATGCTTCCCATTCCTCTGTGCTTTAGGTGCACACACAGTGTCTCTGCTCTTCCCCATCCCAGCAGGTGTCAGGTAGGGACTCTGGCCATTCTGCAGCGCTGGGCAGTACATTCAGGCTGAGAAGGGAAGGGCATTTCCTGCCAAAGCCAGACAGCTGCTCCCCTTGCCTTTAACATTTATACCCAAACCCCTGGGCTTTAATTTTTTTGCAACTGTTCAACTTTGAACATTTAGGATGAAACTTCTTACACTGTCCTCAGTTCTTGACTGGATGTTTTATGGAATTAATAGCAAGAAGCACAGGATTTTTCTTCTGTATCATTCCTTCAGAGTTATCTAGAATTAATTTTTTGATTCTAAATCTCTTCCTTTCCTTTTCTGTAAGAATTTCTGCTAAATTTCAGAAGTTGGCAAAACATTCTACATAACTTAAGTTGAAATTTCCATTTATTTCTAATTTTAGATGGAGTTTTTATTGCTCCAAATTTGAAACATTTATATGTAATGAATGCATCAGCTCTTTAGTAGGCTGAACTGTATGATTTGCTTTCAGGCAAATACAAAAGTGTTAATAATTTCTGCCTTGTAAGCCTTCATTTATATTTAAAGAGTAATGTTAAGATAATAGGATTTGAGGACAGAATTTAGCCATGAAGTTGCTGTTTGCCAAGTACTGTTTTGTCTCCTAAGGAGGCAAAGCTCCTGCTTCTTGGTGAGAATATTATTTAATTAAGTATAGATGATTAGAACAGAGCCACAATGTGAGCATTCAAGGTGACAAATTTAGTAGAGAGATAAGAAATGCAGTAATAAATAGAAACATGTGATGCCCATGAAATTAAGGTGATAGGATTGAGTTAAAAAACTACTTGATTCAATGCTGAAAGACTGTCTTTCTACAAAAAAAAGTCTCTTTTTTGGCAGTGAGTAGCTTCTTAGCATCTTTTGCATACCTTTGCTTCACTTACAAGATAATTTCCTAAAATGAACAGACAATTGGACAAATCTTTTGGATAATAGCTAAATGTGCTTTAATCCTCTAATGGTTTCTGCCTGTGTGTTGAGAGTGTTGAGAGTTTAATCCACCTTCAGTCTCAACCTGATGTTTTTTGCTTATTGGCAGCAAAGACTTGCCTGGCCTGGTTGGTGTGGCACTGTGGGAGTCGCTCATGAGCAGCACTGGGGTACAAATGGGTCATGATTTGCTGAAATACAGTCCAGCAGCTGAGCTGCTCATTTCCACCTCTGAAATGAGAGCACAGCATCCAACCTGGGAGTATAAAATACCTTTGGAGGTGGTTGGGTGAAACTCTGCAGCTCTGCCTTCAAATGGCTCAAGCAGCCAATCCTGCACCTTAGCAGGGGGATGGGAAAGCTTAGAAAAGCTTTTAAAATCTCCTCTCATGTCCATGGGTCTTTGTCAGCACCTCTACTCTCTCTCAAGTTTAAGTTGTCCACTTTTTGCAAGGGGTCAGAGATTGCCCTCTTGGCCTTGCCCAGGAGGAGCTCTCACCAATCCTCAGGTGAGGGCTCTGCTCTTAAAACCTGCTTTACTCCCAACCCCTCCAAATGACACAGGTCATTTCAGGGAAAAATATCAAATCAATCAACTGAAACTGCTATTGAAAATACTTTAACAAATGCTAAGGAACTTGCATCCTAATTTCCATTAGAGCTCACTTTCCATGCAGTCTAGAGAGAAGGAACTTAAAAAACATGGATGTTCCTCAAACATAACCATGAAACACTTCAGTAAGAGTTAGAAAGTGCTGAGGGTGATTTTAAAGAGTGAGTTGGTGAATCCAACAGACCCTTACAGGTACAGGTAGTCAGGTATCTCACACTTGGTTTTGATTTTAAAATCATAGATTTTTTGGGTTGGAAGGGCCCTTAAGATTCATCTAGTTCTAATAATATTTAGTTTTTCCAACAATTTATAGTTGTAGCTTGATAAGTTGCTTTGGAAATCTGCAGTGGTTTGGCAGAAATTTGTTATATCCTGTATATTTTGAAAGAAACAGGCTCAAAAAATTGATATTTCTTTCACAAAACTTTTTTTTAGCAGATAATTTCCAGTTCATTCTGAGTAGGTGCTCCTGCATCATCCCAAGCTTCATCTTAACCACATTAAAATGAAGGATTGACTTTTCCACTGCCTGTCAGTACCAGATTTGTGGATATAAAGTAAAAGTGAAGCTGTGACTGAGATCCAAGATTTGAACCCCTTTGCAACTGCTAAATCAATATTTGTTTATCTAGTCCTAAACTCATGAGTTCAATATAAAAAAAAAATATATTTTAACTCCATCAGAGCTAGAAGAACTTTAAAGAGCCATGTCCCAGTGCTACTTTATATATTTTTTAATCCTAAATTATGTTTAACTCCAGTTTAGATAGAGTGACAACTAATCAAAAGATATGCCTGGTTCTGGAAGCAGTAAATTCTATCTTACTTAAATCCTTGGGACATTTCCATTCCTTACAGTGAAAACTGTATCATATTGAATAATTGTAGGAATTATTTTGTGAACCTCAAGTTCAGTTGTATATCTATAGCATTTCTCAGGGATCCCCGTGATAAACCTTAAGCTGAGTTTTCCTGACAGGAAGTGATTGCTTTGGTCATATTTCATCAGGCAAAAGCAGCATTAACATTTCCACACTGCAAGGAGAAAACACAGGCAACAGTCTGGTTATCCAAATAATAACTTACTGGCTGTGTTTCCATTTGATCCTGTACAGAACTATCACAGCTCTGTTATCAGAAACTTGTGTATGTTCTGACCCATACTTGGTGGTTAACAGTATTTTTTGTTATCCTTAGGGCATTTATCTTGCTTATGGTAAAAATTATTTACATGTTTCTAACACTCTGGATATCAACCATCCTCATTCAGGAGAATAAACTGAAAAGCTATGGAATAAAAACATAACTATGTGAAATGTATTGAAATATTTCCAGTTCACTGAAGTTTAACACATAAAATCAGAGAATCACAGAAAGGTTTGAGTTAGAAGAAACCTCAAAGCTCACCTTGTTCCAAACTCTTGCCGTGGGCAGGGACACCTTCCACCAGACCAGGTTGCTCAGAGCTCCCTAATTAAGCTCTTGCATAAGTGTCAAAAGGACTCTAATTTTGGTTCTTTTTTATGTCCATGTATTAATCCAGCTTGGAAAAATTGAGTATTCTGGCAAAGTGAAGAGATTAGATCTGTACATGAAAAAGCAGCTGAACTAATAGTTTGTGTATGTCTGGAGTAAAGAACAAGCAACAGTGAAGTTTAGCTCGGAAAAGGAAATCAAATCAGCCTTCTCAGGAGATACCAGTAATTCCAAACAGATATTTCTTTTAATGGAAGTTCAATACCTTAGGAATAACTGACCCTAAGAAAAGATCTCTTCAGTAAGGATTATCTGTCTCTTTTGCAGAGACATTA
>NW_020957595.1:5814-13507 GCF_003031625.1 Empidonax traillii | reverse complement strand
CTCTTTCTTTTTGATTAGCAACCGTAGAAACACATAATATACAACTGTATTTAAAATTATACCACTGTAGTAACGAAGCTGAAATGAACCCAAATACTTTTTTGTTAGAAGCCAAAATAAGGCAGTGCCCTCAAGAATATTTCTTACCTCAATTCTGTGTCTTTTGCAGGTACCTGTTCCCAAGCTTAACCAACACATACCTTGTGTATCTGCTCCTAAAGAGGTTAGATAGACTTTCCTTTTAAATATATGATATTGTCCATTATAGAAAAAGGCATCAAATATCTGTTATTTAATCTTATCTTCCCAACAAATTATAAGAGAATACTGAAACTGTATTTTCACTATTGACCTCATTTAGTGACACCAAAACTTCCAGAAATGACGCAGGGGACATTTTGATAAAAGTGTGCCTGCAACTTGTGGACTGTGTTTTACTCCTGAATGATGAAAAACTTCCTGGAATAAAGCAGAGGTATCACATGCCATTGAAAACTCTGCAGTGAGGTTAGGGAAACTTTGGGAAACAACATAGAAAAAGTAAGTTTTCAGCAGAACTTTTTGCTGCCTTAATTTTTGAATGCTTAGTTCAGATGTTTGCTAGGCAGGCACTTGGCGCTTTCATTTTTCTCTCCAAAAGTTGAGGTTCTGAGAATTTTAATGATCTATAAAACTTAACTCAAGCTCAGTCTTCAGACTAGACACAAAATCTTTCTACCTGTAAGTAATTCTGGCAGAAACAATCTGATTTTACTCAAAGAAGTACAGAAGAACAAGAGTCACATTAAAAAAAACAACAGTCCCATTGGATCTGAGAAATGGCTGATTCTGAATTCTGATATAAACTTGTAGCTTCCAAAATTCCAAAAGCTTTAATATGAAATCAATTACAATTATTAACTCTCTAGTGAAAATAAAGTTTATCTGTCCAAATACCTTTTTATTTGTTTGTTTTTCTTCTCAGCATTTCAAAGAACTATGTTTATTGCTACAGAAACAATTAAGTCCCATTCTGAGGATTCAAACTCATGCCAGTTATTGTGGTTTAAAACGTATGTTAGAACTAGACCACAAAAAAACATCAGTGGCATGTAAAGAGAGATATAAAACTAAGGCATTCTAATTTTTATGCTTGTTTGCTTCCATGATTTGTGGTTTCATCCGTTCCTGATACTAAATATTCGGTTGGAAAAGCGCCCTCGACTTCTAGAAGGAATTAAAAACTATCTGAAATAATTAACTGTTTAAAGGTTGGTTGTTTTTTTTTTCCATCAGTTCAATGATAAGTTGGAAAAAAAAAAAAAAGAATCAACATATTTGATATTTGACTGAAGTATGTGTTTGAGACATCTGGGTTTTCTTAAATTTTCTTTCTTTATTTTTTTTAATTTAGTCTTACCTATTTTAAAATTGGAGCTAATAAAAAAGGACTTTTTTGTTATCTTGCATTTAAGATTTTGTTTTCAGAGCTTTTTACTGTGACAATTTAGTAAAACTGACTCAAAGACGCGGAAAATTCCTGATACATTGAAACTACAGTTTTCAAGGAAGTTGTTTTCCCATCTCTCCTAGCTCCACCTGCAACCTGAAGATTATTCAATAAGCTTCGTTTTCTGCTCCCAACCTTTAGTAAAATCACATTATCCTGAGTTAAAAATGATCCCATTATCACTTTACAATGTTGGTTTGGAATAGCAGTGAGGTTTATATTGTACTGGTGAAGATTAACCACTAACTGAGGGCACAGAGCCCTCCTTGTACAGTCAGGTAGTGGATTTTGCTCATTTATCATGTCAATTATCATGCTTGACATGCCTATTGACTCCATGGGTGGTATCTCTATATATGAACATGCCACATGGATGGAATGTTTAGAGTTTTGTCATTGCCAACATAAATATTTCCCTATTAATCTTTCAAGAAGAAAAAAAAAATTCTACATATTCTATAGTCTCCTGTCTCACAGAATCACAGAATTCGAGGCTGGAAAAGCCCTCCCAGCCCATGGATCCCCCTGTGCTCCATCCCCACCCTGTCCCCAGCCCAGAGCACTGAGTGCCACGGCCAGGCCTGCCTTGGACACCTCCAGGGCTGGGCACTCCAAACCTCCCTGGGCAGCCCCTGCCAAGGCCTGACCACCCTTTCCAGGGGGAAATTCCTCCTGATGTCCCACCTGCCCCTCCCCTGGCCCAGCTGGAGGCCGTTCCCTCTCCTCCTGTCCCTGTTCCCTGGGAGCAGAGCCCGAGCCTCACTCTTATATTACATATATAAATGGGTTGGTGATTTTCAGTACCACTTGTTAAAATAATTAAAAAAGAAACAACAAAAATAAGGATTATGTTTTGCTTGTTGAAACCATTGAGACATGGTTTCATGGACCAAATTCATAGGTTTTTTTCTAAGCAGACTGATTGTGTGGCATTGCTGTTCCAAAAAAGTCATTTGCACACTTCAGTATTAACCTCATGGTTGATACGAGCATTAAAATGAATTACAGCGTGCTGTTCATCTGGGTGCAGTCTAGAAAAGTCCAGCAGTCAAAGGGTTAATGTAAGAGGAACAGGTTGATGTTGCTCCTCTCCCCTGGGCTGCATGCAGCCTTTTTGGAATGTTATTCAAAGACTAACCCTGTCCTCAACTCATTTTTTTAAACAAAGCCTGCAGTACTTGAACCTGTCTACTTCAAGCCTTGATTAATGTCGTGAGCTGCTTCTCTCTCTCTCCTCATTGCTGCCAGATGGAACACTGAAGATTATTCTGCATCACTTAATTGGAGTTTATAATTAAAAAATGGTGAGTGTTATGGACTGTGTTTTGCCCCTCTGATCCCTACACAGGCAAACAAGCTTCTCTAATCAGCAATTCCCCCATGTCCCTTCTCAGACTGCCTGAGATCATATGCCTCTCATCTCCACCTTGCATGTTCATTTTTACTCCATTTCCAAAAACTGTGGAGATGAATTCCACTCATACATGTTTTTCCCTTTCAGAAAAGCAATCCTACATATGGAAATGCAGCTTTTCAGATGGCCCCCTGTGCAAACCTCCCACCACCCTCAGGAAACAGCCGTGGCTGCCCAGCCACACAGACGGCTCCTGCACAGTCGGCTCCAGGACAGCTTTAGCTGGTTCAGTTAAGGACAACTTTGAGAAGTGACATTCTGCATCATTTTTGGAGGGCGGCCAAACTGAGCAAAGGCAATTATACCTCTGCTTCTCTTCGCAGCAGCAGGCAAAGTGTATGTGGACACACAGGAAGGTGTAAATGCGCACAGAAGTTTGCACAGTGATTTTCAAGCGACTGCTCCTACGTTTTTCTGTAAACAATAACGTTGCAGGCAGAAGTAGCCCAGGAATAACTCAAAATGCATCTGTTGCAAGAAAATGAACGGTTCAGAACTCTCTTTTTCTTCTGAACACGCAACGTTCACTGCAAAACCCTTCTATGAATCTTCATGTAAGATCTTTGAGCTAATTAACTATTTCTCTGGGCAGAAACAATAGAAAATTGCTTTAAAAAAAAAAAAAAGCACACCTCCAGAAATGAAATTTAGATATATTTTTCAATGGTAAAAGATGAAGTATTTAATTACCTTGTAGAGAGAAACCTTTTCCCTTCAGGTTCTGTTGCAAAATCACTTCATAATGACTAAGTTTTAAACTCATTCACTTTAAAATGCTTTAGAAACATGGCACTATGGGACACTTTTTCTCTTGTTAAGCAGACCAATGATTTATATGCTGGATTTTTAATCATGTCATATTTCTTATGGCAGCATGTCTCTCCCTGCCCCCTGCAATTTGCCTCATACTAATTCGTCTCTTCTACAGCTACTTTTATTATTCATGAAAGAGAATTGTTTCAGAAGAAGCAAGAACTGAACTCTTTACCATCATATGGAGCTCGAGGGGCTGAGAAAAGGCTGAACAAGGATGCACAACCCCAGAAGCAAGAGCAGGTAACCCCTTACATGCCAAGAGGAAGCCTGAGCTCTCTCAGGTGTTGAGGGCTGAGAAAACTGTATCCATCAGTTCATGTTCCTCTCCCAGTGCCAGTACTCAACAATGGAAAACCTAATACATAGATTTTTCTGAAAAAAGCTTGGCCCTGAAAGTGGTTTCTTGTGTTGTACAGATAATAAAGAAACAAAGGATCTCTTTAGGCTGGAGGTATCAAAGCTCAGCAACACTGTCCCCCCAGGCTCTATAAATCCCAATGAAATATGGCCCCAAAATGGATTTATCTGTACACATTTAGGGCCCATAAGTGATGACATTGTCATCACAGAATAGAAGAAAGAATCAAAACTGCTGAAGTGATCATACTTACAGCTCAGTGATACAGTTTACTGAGAAACTTACTCAGCTTTTAACTGTAATATTGGGGGTTGGTCACGTACAATGATTAGATACTTGAGATTCAAGTCTATATGTGTAATTATCTTAATCCATAAATTATAATCTATGAAAGTAATAAAACCAGTCATTTTGAAGAGTAAACAACAGAGCCCATAATTTTATGCAGTTACTGAGCTTAGTATCAGCAGCACACAAAAGGTTTTGGTAAGGAATTCTGCTCATCTCTACCCAGATTAAAACAAAATTATGTGAGAAAACAAGGCCACTTTCGTGTTACACTTGTAGTTTCTTTGCCAAGTTCTTCTGGTAACTGCTAAAGAAGGAACAACCAGAAATGGAGAATGATTTTTGATTCCTCCTGTGGACAGTCAGATCTGGCTAGAAGCAGATTTCTTTTTCTGAAATTACTATTATTTCAGCATTTTATATTTTTCCATGAACAGCTATGATTGATAATATGACTCAGTACTAACCTATAGTTAGCAAAAGGAGTGTTTCTGTGTAATTACAGTGTTTCTTTCCAATTTAGGCCAGAGTTATGATTGAGGTACTTACTTTTTACTTATTTTACTGCATTTCCTTCTAACCTTCTGTTCTCACATGTTTTTCCTTTTGCAAATTTTAAGGTCTGTAAAATAGAGTTCTATAAGAAAGAAAATATGGAGAAGGAGGGCTGGAAGTGTGTCTTTATTTCGTGTGTCCATCAACAATGCTGTGTTTTTTGGGGACACATCCCCACATATTTTTGTGAGAGGCAAGAACACACCACAGTGCTGTTGTTGGTCTTTGTGAATGACAAAACTCAAACAACTTAATGAATAGTTGAGTCAATAATAGTTTCCTAGGCCATAATCATGGAATGTTAAGAAATCAAGTGTACCTCCTCGTTCCTCCAGACATCTGCTAAATCCATGGATTTGGGGCACAACAACACTGTCTGGAAGTTATTATAGGAAATCATGTCAGTGCTTATTAAATTGTAATCTGTAATCAAATGTTTGATAATAATGTCTTAGAATCATAGAACAGAAATCACAGAATGGCCTGGGCTGGAAGGGACCTTAAAGCTTATCTTGATCCACCCCCTGCCATGGGCAGGGACACCTTCCACCAGCCCAGGTGGCTCCAAGCCCCTCCAACCTGGCCTTGGACACTTCCAGGGATGGGGCAGCCACAGCTGCCCTGGGCAACCTGTGCCAGGGCCTGCCCACCCTCACAGGGAACAATTTCTTCCTAATATCCAACCTAAATTTCCCCTCTCTGAAGCCATTCCCTACATGCTGTTGTAAATTGTCTCTCTCTCATCTTTTAGGAATTCCTTAACAACTCATATACTGTATTTCTACTTTTAGAATATATGAGTTAAAATTTTTAAATAAATGTTGCTTGCTAACTCAATAAAGTTGTTCAGAATACAACTACAGATCAATCCCTGAGAGATCTAATTTGCAAATGGTCATATGCAAAAGGTAAGACTGAATATTGAAATTCACACCATTTAGTAGCTACAATTAACCTCCAGTCTCACTAAAAAAAATCAACGTGTTTTTTTCACCCAAATTGGAGAGACAGGATTTCACAGGTAACGCTTCAGTCTGACAGTGTCTCATGCAATTCACAAATGGACATGCAGCAACATTTCAAGGAGTTCTTTGCTGAGTCAGGGTTGAAGCACATGCATGATACTTATGTTTAAATTTCAAAGGAGAGGGGCTTAGCAGGATCGGGATGAGAGCTGTGAAGCCTTTAAAGTTGACATTCTCTTCACCCCCAGTGCCTTGGATCACTGGTTTCTAAATTGTTTCCAGCTACAATCACATTTTCATTGTGATCCCCAAAACTAAAATAAGCAGCACATTTTTTGTCAGATTTGTGAGCCTGTTCATAACAACTGTGAGCCAAAATATCACAACCATTGCCTTGGCTACAAGTCCAGCTAAGGGACATGGCTTTTTTAAGTTCTAGAAAAAGCAAAAAAACCCCACTCCTGTAGGATATATATGAGCTTGTGAGACTTTTCCAGAAAGACTGATATTCAAGAGGCTTCTTTTTTGTATCTCTTTGCTCTTCAAAACATTTTTTGAACTGCTAACAAGCTTGTCTCACCTGTTTGAACAGAACATCTGGCACATTACCTTGGGGTACAAGGGAGGGAGAATCAGCCTGTAACAGATGTGGCCACTTACCTGCCACAGCATCCCTGCTGTAGTCAGTGCTCCTTAGGCGGTACCAGAAAGATAACACAACCTTTCTGAGAGATTCTGAACAGGTACAGGGAGCTGGAAGAGATTTAAAAATTCTGGTACCGGCACATCTCAGAAAAAAAAAAAAAAAAAAGGCATTGATTGTTGTTGCTTGAATTGCCTTGGCCTCAGCACAGTGATATTGCATAACCACTAGAAATATATTTACTCTGCTCATTATAATATGATGTGCACAAATCTTTTATTTAAAATCCCTCAGTAAAGCTTCTGCATAATTAAAGTTCCTAATGCCTAAATACTCTTTCTGCATAATCATACAAAGGACTGTGTGGGCTTCTGGGCTGGGAGAATGAGAGGCAAACACTACAAGGCAAAACAGGATTTTTTAACAGACTGTGGCGTAATGAGTTTCTGTGAGAAAGGCTTCCATTGTCTAAAGTATTTTAAACAGCACTGCTTTTTATGGAATAACAATAGAACTCCTCACATGAGTCAGTGGCAGCTTTTAAAGCATCGTAATGAATAACATGCATTTTTTACTATTTGTATCTGTGTTTTTAAACAGTTATGTTGTTACAGGGAGAGAAATAGGACCAACACATTAACCTAACTGTTGTTTGTATGAAAACCAAATGCTGTAAAAAGTTCAGCTTTTGTTAACTCGCCCAAAGAGTAAATATAAGAGCCAGGTAAAATTGTATTTTGCTACTTAGAGATGTTCTTCTGAATGATGGTATGACCAAAATATACACCTTCCACCAGCTGCCAAGACAATAACTTCCTCATAACCCAAGATGGATGTAAAAAGAAAAAATGGAAAACACATGCTTTTTGCCACCTGTGATCACTTGTCCTTCTTTTGGTAAATAATATTTTTATTTTATAGTGGAAAGTGCCAAACACGAGAAAGAAAGAAACAGAATGGACACACTCCTTGCTAACAATAAAACCTGCCATTTCCTTGCAGCTACAAGACTTTCAGAAACACCCTTCTTTATAAGGCTTCTGGACATTCTGCTTTTAAAGTGACAGTAACTGGTTGCAATTCTCACAAATTAGAGGGATTTCAGAAAACAAACATTCTCGCAAATAGTTATGATCACACAGAGTTTTGGACTTCTTTCCTTGCT
>NW_020957595.1:2726-5521 GCF_003031625.1 Empidonax traillii | reverse complement strand
TGCCATTTCCTTGCAGCTACAAGACTTTCAGAAACACCCTTCTTTATAAGGCTTCTGGACATTCTGCTTTTAAAGTGACAGTAACTGGTTGCAATTCTCACAAATTAGAGGGATTTCAGAAAACAAACATTCTCGCAAATAGTTATGATCACACAGAGTTTTGGACTTCTTTCCTTGCTGAGCATTTCCTGGGGAATTCAATTGGGAAGTTGTGCTAATATGGGCTGTGAAACCAGGAATAGCCTCTGAGATAAATGTTGACCATTGACTTCAATATAGTATTTGTTTTACAAGGCAAGAGGAAATATCCTGGCCCACAGTTTTCTGTTCCAGCAGTTTCTTTCCACCTCAGGAATTTGTTAGTCCTCATTTGCCTTCTGTTAGAGAGAATTTGAAAGACAATACAGGTCTGGGATGAGAGTGGTCAGATACCTCAAAGGAATCTGCAACAGAGGACAGGCCATCTGCATAAATCCATTGGAGTTTAACACTACTGGAAGGTGGCTAATCCCTTCTGGTTGGAATGCAACACTGGCAGGGAAGCAGCAGCTTTCCTGCTGTAAAGGAAGGGGAATGCCCGTGCTGGTGTTGAGAGCAGCCCCTTGGAGCTCTGTCTATCTCCGCAGGGTGCTTGCAGAGAGGGCTGAGCCATTTTCACAGATAATCCATCTCCCAATCACCGCGGTAAAATGGCCATCCCAACAGCAGAGCAGTAACATTCCTTCACAGGTTCCAGTTGTATCCAGGCAACAGGAACATGATAGCCAGATAAAAGCAGAGGGGTTTGTAAGGGTGGGGGTTCTGGCACATTTTCTGTGACCAGGGTGGGGAGGGCAAAGGGCTAAAGATAGGGTATTGATTAACATCTGAATTTATTAGCATATTAAAATAGCTTAGTTGCTTGTTTGAGATACTGAAATGCGTATGCAATACAATGAAAAAATATTTTAGGTGAATAGTTATGCTTTATGTATTCTTTAATTTTCCCCTTTGCTCTTCTACTCATGCACCCTCCTAATTTGTATTTCTACTCAATATTGATTTTATGGTAAGTTCAGCCCCCTGTATTAGCCAAGACTGCAGGAGCAGATGGCAGAAATTTAGGTACACACTATCCAGCTGTTAGCAAAGGTATTTTGGTTTCCCAGTCATTATGAAATATTAATTACAGACAGCTTAGAACAAGGACCAGAGCAATTTTTCAAGGAGTGAAAAATAGTGACAAACATATCCTTCCATGAAGAAAATACTTTTGTAATTTCTCTGTTTTATCTCAGAGACAATTAAAAATCAATGGAAACATGGTTTGACACCCATAAATCCTTTGGAAAATTACAGTATATCGGGCTTGACTAGTGGATAACATAATACAGAAATCCCAGTTAGAAAAGCAAACACATTGGCAGTGTCACATGTCAGCAAATGAAACATCTCCATCTAAAACATTTGGTCCATGTAACGTAGATCCCAGCTTTATTTATTTATTTATGTATTTATTTATTTATTTAGTTAGGTCAGTAAGTTGTCAGAACGGTTCTCCAGAATGGAAACAGTTTTTCTCATTTTGTGTGCAAAAAAATCCAGAGCAAAGCACTCTTAATAAAAAGCCAGCTCATTCTTTTAGATTGATATTACACAGCTTTCTTTCATTTAAAATATCCTTTCTGTATGTAAACAAGAACCTGAAGTCAAGCACCCAGATAATGGAAGTTACCTGCATCCTTTTGAAAACAAAATAAGAGAAGTACTCGAGTAAGTACTGAAGGAAGATCAGAACTGATGGGGACCATTTCTTGCCGTGCCATTCACAGCTTAATGGAATGAGAGGAGCTTCCAAAAAGCACCTCAGCTCAGGAACGACCAAACTCCAGGGCTCTTCAGCTTTGAGTCACTCCCTCTCCAGACAAGTACCACAGCATATTATTGCCAAATTGTTGAATATGCATTTGGTTCATATTTCACTCAATGTATTAAAATATTTAGGTGGATTAGAGAGCAATTTCCTTAACCTGGCTGTGGCATCAGGTTCTAATGGTGTTCTAGGCTCTCTGACTGAAAGACAGAAAAACCCAAGAAATAGTGCAGAAAACAATCTGAAGGGTTAAGATTTAGTTGAGAAAATTAAGCTGGCTAATCAGAAAGTGCTGAAGGAGAATAAATACAAAAAGGGTTGTTCACACTGTAGGAATTGTGCTGCTCCATTGATTATGCCACAAAACCCTTAACTGTGCACCCCTCCAACTTATCCAACAGTAATACAACTTAATCAACTGCTGGTGTCTCATGAAGTCTTTCTACTTTCAGCGGAGCACAGGTGACCCAAGCCTGCAGATGGAGCCCAAAACAAATGTCTTATAAACAGAAGGCTGCACACAGAATACAAGAAAGAGGATGAAATGCTCTTGGATAAAAGTACTGAAGGACATTGACAGCTTGAATTACTCTTGATATAAACATGCTGACATCATCTACAAAAAAGAGCATTGACAATGAGACTTGTTTCAGGTTTATTTTCTCAGTAGTTTAACTTCTTGAGGAAACCTGGAATTATGCTTTCTGAGGCTGAAGAGACTAGGCAGGGCAGCAAGTTGCTGTACCTGGGGTTCCTGGTGGGGGAGAGGCTGGACATGACCCAGCCCAGAACCCCCCATGCCCTGGGCTGATCCCCCAGCGTGGGCAGCAGGACAGGGGGGATTCTGCCCCTCTGCCCCTCAGGGGAGACCCCCCTGCAGAGCTGCTCCAGCCCTGGGAACAGCACAGGGAGCACATGGAGCTGCTGCAGAGAGTCCAGAGGA
>NW_020957595.1:0-1539 GCF_003031625.1 Empidonax traillii | reverse complement strand
CTATGATTGAGGTACTGCACAGATCCCTCAGTGTCTCTTGTTTTTTTGTCATGAAAATTCTCAATTTATTAAAGTTAATATATGCAATATAAAAGTTTAAACAGCACTGAACAACCTGAAAAACAATTAATAGAAAGAATAAGAAATTACAAACAGATAGAGAATCAAAGGAACTTCTAGAATGATTCTTTCAGAAATTTAAGGGTCACAATACATAATTTTAAAGTATTCACTGAAGAAATAAAAGACTAAAAAATTAAATTATATGTGTATAATTTCTGAATAGAAGTAGAGTTAATTCCAGCAATATAGTCCATGGAAATGGTGCAAAAGTCTCAGTTGAAATATCAGATAAGATACTACTTGTCTGAACACTTTTTATATTTTCAGCCTGTTTTACAGGAACTGTGACAGAAAGTACGAATTAATTTCATTCCTTTCGTGTCAAACTATTTGCTTAGTTTTTAAAGTAAGTAAATAACCATTGTCAGTCATACAAATTGAGTACATAATTATGTACAAGCAGGCTTTAAACAGCAAAATATGATCATGCCAACAAAGGTTGCTCAGCTACCAATTTTGTGAAAGTCATGATTTGAATATGCTCTGACTGATATCCCAGCAATCCATCTCATCTATAGTTTGGATCACATAATTTCCCTTGTGAGCCTCACAAATAGAGAAAAAAAAAAAGTTTGGAAAATTTTCTTTCAAATTTTCCATTTTAAAACATCAACATATAAAATTTATTTGCCCACAATCCTGTTTTTCAGTTCAGTGTCAAAATCTGCTCCAAGTGTTTTCTATTTATAAGCTTTTTTAAAGTTAACTGGTGAAGTACAAGAGTTGCACTGTGGAATGGTTTTTTATTTTTATTTTTTAACTAATTTTATCAGCAGACCTTCATTCACTGAATTTTCCCCCTGACAGAGCTCTAAAATAAATTGGTTCCTGAGCTGCATTTCTTCCAGTCATCTGCTGTGCAACACCATCAGGGATAAATTCCTTCCAAAATAATATTAACATACCTTTTCTTCTTCAGTAAGACTTTGTAGCACACATAACTGACAATATTTCTAATGTTAAAGAGAAGGACCTAAAGAGCTTGAGCTGGTGCCAGCAGCTCCATTTCCCTGGGTAAGAGGACAAGCCATGAATGTCACCTCCCTGCTCCTGACTGCGGAAAGGCAGATGCCAGAGGAACTCGCCATGGTGATGGGAGACTTGCTCATGGTCTGTAAGGAAGAGACAGGCAGAGAAAGTCATTACCTTGTGCTTTTACCTTTAACATGAAAACACCCCATGCAGGGCTGTGAACTCTTCCAGAGCTCAGAGGGGAGGGATGGGAGAGGGGTTGCTGGGGGGCGTCTCAAAGGCAGTCCTCAGTTTGCCACCAGAATTTGACCAAGCACTCCTTGGTTTTATTTCTATTTAACAGTATCTTATTTTTCCAGAACTACTATTTATTTTTTCAATACTTTGTATAAAACTCTTTTTTTTTTTTTTTAATACAAGCTGAAGTAAACCTAGAAGAATCAA
>NW_020957594.1:24116-25113 GCF_003031625.1 Empidonax traillii | reverse complement strand
GGGCGATGGCATCACATGTCACAATGAGCCCTGTGACACCCTGCCCCAGTCCATCCCATTGGTGATGCCCACTGTGTCACAAAGGGCCCTGTGACACACTGCAGGTACCTGTATTGCCCTGCGGAAGCGGCCACGGGCACGGCCCTGCTGTTGTGTCCGGTCCTGGCCTGGATCTGGCAAAGAGTGAGCACAGTCAGAGCTGAGGGGCTGCAGGACAGCCCAGGGAACACAGCCCAGCCCTGCACTCCACAGGCAGGGCCAGCCCCGGGATGCCCAGTGCATGGAGCTGCCAGGGGATCAGCCATGGGCCCTCTTCCCCCTTCCCTATCCCTGGCCATGTCCACAGAGGATGGAATGGGATGGGAAGAGGCCCATTTGGCTTCAGCCACCAGCCCTGTGACCCAGCTTTGCCACTCACCTTCCTGCAGGGGCTGGGACTGCTCCATCTCTTCAGGCTGCTCTGCTGGGACAGGCCCAGGGCCTGCCTTCTTTTGTTTCCTCCTGAGCAGCCTGGCCAGGCTGAAGCGTCTCCCGGCCATCCTACAGTCGGGCCTCGAGGGCACCTGCTGCAGGGAATGGAGACGCCAGCGAAAAGCTCCGGGGCACGAAGCCCCAGAGCACGGCCTCAAGGGCACCTGCCGCAGGGACTGGAGACACCTCACAAGAGTTTCGGGTCACCAATCCCACGGTCTGGCCTCGAGGACACTCGTGCTAAAGAAAATGCTTTAAAAACGCTTCGGGTGGGCAAGGAACGAGTTGTCTGTGCGGGGGCTCCGCACAGCACCGCTCTGTCCCGTCTGTCCCGTCACACGCTCCGAGGAGCACTGAGGGGTGGCCGCGTCAACGCCAGTGCTTATATCATCCCGTGTCACAAAGGGCCCTGTTCCATCCCATCGGCGATGCCCACCGTGTCACAAAGGGCCCTGTGACACCCTGCCACCTGCCCTGGGGCCTCCCCTCCTCTGCCATTTAATAGTCCTAAATTCAAGAAATCAGG